>NC_091125.1:168977896-169045396 GCF_040183065.1 Periplaneta americana | reverse complement strand
ACAATAAGGGAGTTCAAAATTTGAAAAACTGTCAACAGATTCACGAGCTCTGTGTAATATTCAAGTTAATGTAATAACCTCATCTTTTATAGATAAACACAATATAATATTTGTTACTCAGTCAAATGACAAATCAATGTAAAATAATGACTTATATTATATGGTCATTAAGCTTTATATACATGAATTACAAATTGCAAACGTTTTCGCCCATTCAGGCATCTTCAGGCACAATTATACAATATCTCAATATCAAACTATGTAGCTATTACATTGGTGGTAGATAAACTGTTTAAGATTAATGGTGTACAAAACATCTCCATAATTAAAATGTAATATTACAGATCATAAAATTAAAATAATGTTAAAAACCACGTAGTGTTGTAATTAGATCACTATACAGTTGCCACGTTCAAACGACGTGAGTACTTTCAATTATCCAATCCGATTACACTTTTACATTTGATAATTCCTATTTCTATTTCGTATTATTTATATATTTCAGACATAATTCATCACTCATTGGACTCTACTGAACAAGAGTTCCACAGAATATTATGAAGTTTAATTACAACACTACGTGGTTTTTAACATTATTTTAATTTTATGACCTGTAATATTACATTTTAATTATGGAGATGTTTTGTACATCATTAATCTTAAACAGTTTATCTACCACCAATGTAATGGCTACACAGTTTGACATTGAGATATTGTATAATTGTGCCTGAAGATGCCTGAATGGGCGAAAACGTTTGCAATTTGTAATTCATGTATATAAAACTTAATGACCATATAATATGTCATTATTTTACATTGATTTGTCATTTGACTGAGTAACAAATATTATATTGTGTTCATCTATATTAATTGACAATCTGAATATTTCCATCATGCTTTCTAACTCATCTTTTATATTAATTCAAGAAACTTTCTTTCTGCAGTGGCAGGGCCCTTAACTTGCCGTTATTCGCTCGACTCTACGAGCATGGCTCATAAATGTCGTTAGTGCCAAAAACCACTTAGGCCTAGTTCGTGAGAGACTTTCCAGAATGTACCACAGGTGATGAGTCTACATTAGGCTACATCTATAATGGATGATGATGATGATGATGATGAATTCTTGGGATGTCACAGGGGAACCGGAGTACCTGGAGGAAACCTCTGTGTTGCCTGGACCACGGGTTTGCCCAACACGAGTTATAAATGCAGGGTATATCGGTCGGGATTTGAATATGGAACTCCTGGTTTCAAAACGCACTGAGCGACTGTTCATTCAGGAAACTATTAATACAGACACGTTCACCAATAAGCTTCTAGATAAAGCGTTCACTAACTTATACACACACGCTGGACTACCTAGTACATTAGTTCAGGGAATTGTTAGCAAGTACACACTATCTCTTGCACTAATTCAGTTTCAGCATCGCGTGTATCACCGAATGGCTTTCTTTCACCGTTTGACACATCTCGTCAGGAAATAGCATGCAAGTCTTATTAATTGGAGTGCGCACTTATTATATAAAAGGCTGGCAATATGTGTGTATTTTGCAAAGTGAGCTACCATTTTGTCAGGTGGTTTTGTGGTGCTTGCAAGACCACCGGCAGTTGCGAAGGACTGATAAAATAACATTTGTGCCCGCTACATGATGCGTTCGTAATCGGATTATTGTCTCCATAGATAGAAATTGTGGATTTCGCATCAACCGCATTTCTGCTATTACAGTTAATTTAACAACCATCTGTCTCTTGTCTTCCGCATTCTTTACACGCAGCAAAAAATTATACACCAATAAATTTTAGCCAGTAATAAAACATTAATCGCTCGCGTAATCTGCTAGCGTTTATAATAATCCTGCTTTGCATTATAAATTGATGTGCATTTTGAAAACAACGTGTTTACTCTATTAAAGCTAATCTGTTTGCCAATTCCAACTCAGTGCTGCTCCCTGGTGGTGGAGCTACAGATTGTTGTCGACCTCACTCGCGCTGAAAAAACAGGGACTTTGCTTCAGTCATGGATTCGAGTCCCAGGTGTACGAGACTTATCTAGCGGATATAAGGTTTTATTTCATGTGTTGACAATGATAGATTTGTTATTTTTGTGGACAAAAATCACGATCGCATTTCTCTGGCCACTAAAAGTTTATTTCGGAATATGTATTATACATGTCGAAACATGTAAACTAGGTACGATAGAATTTAACACAAGAAAGTCATATAATACATATTCCGAAGTGATACACTGTTAAAAGTTGTGCAATCAAGATGTATGAAAGTTTATATTGATCCCAATATTTTTATGCCGAGATATTAGAAACACTAAGTCATGGGTTGTAATAAATTCTGAGACCTCGTACTAGTACGATGGCTGGATTCGTTACACGTGAAAGGCGACAAGGTTGTGAATCACTGAGATTTTCAATTTTAATATTTTCACTCTTTTCAATCACAGGCCTCCAAAACTATTATGAAGACGTCTGTTACTAGAGATTGAGAAGAGGAGTAGTAGCATGGACTGAATACATGTAGATCATGTTTGTGAAATGCATTCCCTTTAAGTATCAAATAAAGATATTTAAATTAAAGTTAAATATGATTGGTGAAATCGGCCCTAAGACATGAAATTAATCTTCAGTTATCAGGTTTCTGATTATTCTGATAGCTGATATGATGATAATACTAAATTTTGCCGTGCTGCTCCTATTTTCCACGAGCAAAGATATCGGCACATAGAACTCGATGACATTTTAAAACAGATTTCGGTTTCCAAATTTGTAGGAGAAGAACTTGAATAAAGGTTACAACCACACAAAACGAAATCATGCTTTGAATCCAACGTTCATTCTTCCTCACACGTATTGAGACACATATCCAGAAGGCGGTGAAGATTTGTTTCTCTCTCATTGCCGAAACAGTTGAAAATCAACACGAACTTCAGTTACGTTTCGCTATGTTGCCACATATCTTACTGTAAATATAAGATGCAGGAGGCGGTGAAGATTTGTTTCTCTCTCATTGCCGAAACAGTTGAAAATCAACACGAACTTCAGTTACGTTTCGCTATGTTGCCACATATCTTACTGTAAATATAAGATGCAGGAGGCGGTGAAGATTTGTTTCTCTCTCATTGCCGAAACAGTTGAAAATCAACACGAACTTCAGTTACGTTTCGCTATGTTGCCACATATCTTACTGTAAATATCAGTTAGTACTTAACTTAGTTTACATGTTTATAAGTTAATTTTATACAAATGCGTGGAAACTAACCTCGAATTATCTACTAATGTTTACTTAAAAATAATCTATTGTTGGTGACTTTCATATGCCTAAATGTATTGCATGATGTAAAATAAAAGCTTCACTTCCTCATCCGATGGAAACCGCACTTAAGGTGACCAGGAAGTTAAAATGTATAATTAAAAATATATATTTTAAATGTATGTGCTGTTATATTAAACGAATACAGAGATGTGTACAATGTATCGCATATTACATCATTTTAAAACGTAGACTAGATTCAGTAATTAATTTTTAAAATCTTTCCCGAAAACTATTTCCCTGAAAGTTCATTTCAATTTATGAGAAATAAAATGGCGTATTGGGAAAGCAATCGAATGTGTGATTTCATTTGTACCAATAGCAGTTGTTTCAATTTTTCAATTTTTTGTATTTTATTTTATTTATTTACATTCCACATACTCGTACATTGCTTCACAAATAGAATATGGAACATGTCAAACGAAAAAAAAAAAATCTTAATAGTATTATAAAGTCTTAATTATGGTCACAGTCTAGTTGAAATATATGCAGAAGAGTTTTACAATATAGTCCATTAGTACAACACAAAGTTTTAGTATCAATACTTAATATTATTTTACTTACTTACTGGCTTTTAAGGAACCCGGAGGTTCATTGCCCCCCTCACATAAGCCCGCCATTGGTCCCTATCCTGAGCAAGATTGATCCATTCTCTATCATCATATTCCACCTCCCTCAAATCCATTTTAATATTATCTTCCCATCTACGTCTCGGCCTGCCCAAAGGTCTTTTTTCCCTCCTGTCTCCCAACTAACACTCTATAGGCATTTCTGGATTCACTCATATTTGCTACATATTCCTTTGCTGTGGTCGTGCCAGAGAATCAGTCCCATTCCGAGGCTCATTTGAAGGTTTCGTAACAAACTGTTTTTTACGGTGATGGGTTGTTAGCCCTTCGCCCAACCCCCAAACTGGAAGACCACCCCTCTTCGGCTGTGCACGACTGCTTATTCAATATATTCACAGCTACCCTCCATATCTGGAGGCCGTCTCCTCGATCCGCAACCTGAGGACGCGCCATGCCGTGGTGATAGAGACCAACAGTACATTGTAATAGTTGTTTAAAATGTTCCATTTTTTGTATTGTATTGTATTGTATTTATTCACATTCCATAGTATTCGTACATTGCTTCACAGCTAGAATATGGAACATGTCTAACGGAAAAAAGAAAATCTTAATAGTAGGTCTACTATAAAGTCTTAATTATGGTCATAGTTTAGTTGAAATATATACAGAAGAGTTTTACAATATAGTCCATTAGTGCAACACAAAATTTTAGTATCAATACTTAATATAAGACAAATATTCATGAAGCGTTGCTGAATGTCATAAATTCACCTACAGAATAGAAGGCGTGAGAAATTAGGTACTACTTTAATTTGGCCCTAAATAACCTATGTTTTGAGTTTCATTCTTTTATATTCATAGGGAGGGTATTAAAAATTGTTACTGCCATATAACGCACTCCTTTTTGATAGCACGATCTACTTGCAGATGGAGCATGAAAGTAATTTTTGACGCGTATTTATGCTATGAACTGTTGAATTAGTTACAACATTTTCACGATTAAATACGAGGAAGATTATTAATGAAAAAATATACTGAAAAGCCATGGGCATTATTTTTGAAGTAATGCATATGCATATATTTAACAGGGTAAATTGAGATTACCTCATGACACTACTCACTTACTTACGGCTTTTAAGGAACCCGGAGGTTCATTGTCGCTCTCACAGAAACCCGCCATTGGTCCCTATCCTTTGCAACATTAATCCAGTCTCTACAATCATATCCCATCTCTCTCAAGTCCATTTGAATATTATCCTCCCATCTACGTATCTGCCTCCCCAAAGATCTTATTCCCTCTGGTCTCCCAACTAACACTCTACATTATGCATTTATGGATTCGCCCATACGTGCTACATGCCCTGCCCATCTCAAACGTCTGGATTTAATGTTCCTGATTATGTCAGATAAAGAATATAATGCATGCAGTTTTGCGTTATGTAACTTTCTCCAGTCTCCTGTAACTTCATCCCGCTTACCTCCAAATATTTTCCTGAGCACCTTATTCTCTAACAACTTTAACCTCTGTCCCTCTCTCAAAGTAAGAGTCCAAGTTTCACAACCATAAAGAACAACCGGTAATATAACTGTTTTATAAATTCTAACTTTCAACTTTTTTGAGAGCAGACTAAATGACAAAAGCTTCTCAACCGAATAATAACAGGCATTTCCCATATTTATTGTGCGTTTAATTCCCAGTCGAGTGTAATTTATATTTGTTACTGTTGCTCCAAGGTATTTGAATTTTTCCCCCGCTTTAAAGGATAAATTTAAAATTTTTATATTTTCCATTTTATTTATGTCTATTGTTGTTTCACTAACACCACATACGTAACTTATATTTAATTTTATTATTATTATTTAGGCCTTCTATTATTACTAGGGACCAAACTTTGTCCTAGGAGACTACAAGATTAAAAATTACTGAGTTTTTAAATGACGATGTGCGTGTGTCTACCAAGCGAAGTACTTGACTGACGGCTCACGCGACTCTTGTTTCGTGAAGTGGGGCAGAACAAAATATATACCACTTTAACAATTACAGCAATATTTACGATTTAAATTTTCAAAATATGTACACTAGAACACACTATTTTTACTATTTACACTATAATAAAGAATGTAGGTCTACATTCAATCAATCAAACTCCTGTATCTCCTCATGAGGAGCATAGGGCATTCACAAAGTGCCTCCATCGGACCCTATTTGTAGCCAACTTCTTCACTTCGCTCCATATTTTCCCCTCCCTAGCAATTTCCTCCAAAACTGTTCTCTTCCATGTATTTTTTGGCCTTCCTCTTGTTCTACTACCCTAGGGGTTCAAATCCAAAGCCATTCTTTCTACTGCTCCATCTTCTTTCCTGATTGGGTGCCCTATCCAATTCCACTTTCGTCTTTTGATTTCTTTCGTGATTTCTTTCTGATTTGTTATCTTCCATAGCTCTGAGTTGTAGGTCTACATTGATCAAACATTATTTACACTATTAACCTTATGTACAGTGTTGTGCATTGTAATGCAAGGTATTTTATTTCATAATACTATAGCCTACTTATTTGGTAAATGTGTACAATAGTGTAAATAATGTTTGATCAATGTAAGTCTTAATTATTTATGATAGTGTCAATAGTCAAAATATTATATTTTAGTGTGCATAACGTAAAGCGCTGTCAGACATTGACTACTTTCAAAAGCCGATTGTCAGAAAGACTGTTTTTCGTCTTTAGAATATGATCTTTCTTCAGATATTACTTTTGTAAAACATATTTTATTCTTAATATATCAATTTTACTTCATTCTGTTAATAATCTCTCCGATGAAAATTGTCTTACTTAACACTAAATTGTACTTGTTCAGCTCTTTAGAATTACATGAAACTAAACATATCTAAATGTTTCTCTTATTATTAATTAATTATTTACTTACTGGCTTTTAAGTAACCGGAGGTTCATTGCCGCCCTCACATAAGCCCGCCATTGGTCCCTATCCTGAGCAAGATTAATCCAGTCTCTACCATCATATCCCACCTTCCTCAAATCCATTTTAATATTATCCTCCCATCTACGTCTCGGCCTCCCCAAAGGTCTTTTTCCCTCCGGCCTCCCAACTAACACTCTATATGCATTTCTGGATTCGCCCATACGTGCTACATGCCCTGCCCATCTCAAACGTCTGGATTTAATGTTCATAATTATGTCAGGTGAAGAATACAATGCGTGCAGTTCTGTGTTGTTTAACTTTCCCCATTCTCCTGTAACTTCATCCCTCTTAGGCCCAAATATTTTCCTAAGAACTTTATTCTCAAACACCCTTAATCTCTGTTCCTCTCTCAAAGTGAGAGTCCAAGTTTCACAACCATAAAGAACAACCGGTAATATAACTGTTTTATAAATCCTAACTTTCAGATTTTTTGACAGCAGACTGGATGATAAAAGCTTCTCAATCGAATAATAACAGGCATTTCCCATATTTATTCTGTGTTTAATTTCCTCCCGAGTATCATTTATATTTGTTACTGTTGCTCCAAGATATTTGAACTTCTCCACCTCTTCAAAAGATAAATGTCCAATTTTTATATTTCCATTTCGTACAATATTCTCGTCACGAGACGTAATCATATATTCTGTCTTTTCGGGATTTACTTCCAAACCTATCTCTTTACTTGCTTCAAGTAAAATTCCAGTGTTTTCCCTAATCGTTTGTGGATTTTCTCCTAACATATTCACGTCATCCGCATAGACAAGCAGCTGATGTAACCCGTTCAATTCCAAACCCTCTCTGTTATCCTGGACTTTCCTAATGGCATACTCTAGAGCAAAGTTAAAAAGTAAAGATGCTTTAGCCCACAATGAATTGGAAACGCATATGACAGAAACTGACCTATACGAACTCTCCTGTACTTTTCACTGAGACACATTTTAATTAATGGAACTAATTTCTTGGGAAAACCAAATTCAATAAGAATATCATATAAAACTTCTCTCTTAACCGAGTCATATGACTTCATCCCTCTTAGTCCCAAATATTTTCTTAAGTGCCTTATTCTCAAACATCCTTAACCTATGTTCTTCTCTCAAAGTGACAGTCCAAGTTTCACTTCGTTAAATAAACCATAATTAAAAAATAAATAAATACTTCTAAAAATTTGAATCTTCAATTTGATAATGTATAAAAATTGGAGATTTATCCTTCGAAGAGGTGGAAAAATTCAAATATCTTGGAGCAACAGTAACAAATATAAATGATACTCCGGAGGAAATTAAACGCAGAATAAATATGGGAAATGCGTGTTATTATTCGGTTGAGAACCTCTTATCATCCAGTCTGCTGTCCAAAAATCTGAAAGTTAGAATTTATAAAACAGTTATATTACCTGTTCTTCTGTATGGTTGTGAAACTTGGACTCTCACTCTGAGAGAGGAACATAGGTTAAGGGTGTTTGAGAATAAGGTGCTTAGGAAAATATTTGGGGCTAAGCGGGATGAAGCTACAGGAGAATGGAGAAAGTTACACAACACAGAACTGCACGCATTGTATTCTTCACCTAACATAATTAGGAACTTAAAATCCAGACGTTTGAGATGGGCAGGGCATGTAGCACGTATGGGCGAATCCAGAAATGCATATAGAGTGTTAGTTGGGAGACCGGAGGGAAAAAGACCTTTAGGGAGGCCGAGACGTAGATGGGAGGATAATATTAAAATGGATTTGAGGGAGGTGGGGTGTGATGATAGAGACTGGATTAATCTTGAACAGGATAGGAACCGATGGCGGGCTTATGTGAGGGCGGCAATGAACCTTCGGGTTCCTTAAAAGCTATTTGTAAGTAAGTAAGTAATTTGATAATGACTTCGTAATCACGAGAAACGAGGTCAAATGATCGTGCTACATTAAAGGAGTATGACATAAATCGCTATCAGTTGTTCTCATATTCTGCAGTGTGTGTGGACCAGCGATCGGGCGTAGTTCTGGTCTGCCGGAAATGAAAATTTGTTTTGTCGCCTGCTGCGATGATTTAACGACAGTCAACTAAGTTATCGAAGCGAAATCCGATCGGTTTGATGAATGTCGGAGATGGAAATGATTCAACGGTTGATAGGATGGCAGGCGAAAGCGTCGGGGTCGATGCCAGACGGGGGACAAAGACGGTCGGAACGTGTCACCTGTCAGCGCGCTGCTCAAGTGGAGAAAGCCATGCGAGGTCGGTCCGGAATAATAAGAGGCCCGCCGGCAATTAGCGGCGACCAACCTCCCCCCCCCCGCCTGCTGCCGCTGCCACTCTCAGAGAGCGGCTCCCCATTAAATATTCATACGCGCATTTCAAAATGTCGCAGAGGCAGACAGACACACGGACGGACGGACGGACGGGTCTCTATTTTCACGCAGATTACGGGTGACATGACGCGACGCTATCCAGCCAAAGTTTGAGTGCCGTAATGCAAGCCGCAGGGGCAGCTCGTGGCGCACGACCCCGCGCGGGGGCGAGACTGAGGAAAGCCACGGAGAGAGTCGCTCACACGTCCCCGTGTTTGCGAAGGTGCACTCATAAAATACTAATTAGCTCGAAGGGGGGAGACAAAAGACGTGGCAGCCATTTGTTATTAATAAGCCAAGTTGCCCGCCAGCTAGCTAATAAGATCTGCGCAAAGAAACACTTCAAGTTCGGGCGTTTGCACTGCGCCACGTGTAATCACCGACTTGAGCAAGGCATGCGAGGCTCCAGGTACGCGAGCAGCTATTGTTTTTAAGTGGATCTGCTGTATCAAAATGCTGTTACTGCTAAGTCTGTTGCTGCTATTGTTATCTCGCATTCTCTTTGTGTGCGCGCATAGATAATGCAATTCTCATTATATCCTGCAGTGTAAGAACACATTTCCCTGGTCTCCTTCCCCCAAAGGACTGGCTAATTATTTAGCACCGGCAGTGTTACATTGCGTTGAGTAAGTACAGTCGCTGCGGGAAAAAAACATCGCAGTGGCGGCACGCGGGTTCGAACACGAGCGGAATGCCTGGTACTCTCAAACCCTGGCGCACAGTTCTCGCTCTTCAAAGAATTAGCTGCACATCAGATGCTCAGCAGGCACAACAAATCCCAGTCATAAAAAGCTCTCGTTTCTCTGACGACGAATAAGCTAAGAAATATAATCCATGCGCATGTCCATATGGCTATTCATTCTTTGTCTCATCCTATTCTTTCACGTTCTATTGTTTATGTTCACGTTAACACTTGTTTAAAACTTAAAACTTTCTGAGTTAAAACGTTAAGGGCCGATGGTATAAACCATTTAATCATAGATCAGAGGTTAAATTGATCCTCGTTCTACCTGAACTTGTAATTTTTATTTATTTATTTAACCTGGTAGAGATAAGGCCATCAGGCCTTCTCTTCCCCTCTACAACTACAATATTAAGAATACAATTACAATTATAATTACAATTAACATTAAATTTATAGATACAATAAAAATCAAAGTACTAAAAGATTAACTGATTAGTAAAAGCTAGACAGTTTATTGTAAAAGTTAAGAAGAGAGAAGCATTCCCTTTATTGATTAAGTACAAATTAAGCCTATTCTACGCAGTAAGAAAATGCTTAATAAGCTTGCTTTTGAACGCTACTAAATTCCGACAGTCTCTGATGTCACTGGGTAGGGTATTCCACAAGCGCGAGAGCGAGATTGTGTATGATGATGAATACGATGATGTCTTATGTGTTCGTATGGCTAGTATGCGGCTATTTTGCGTGCGTGTGAAGAGATTATGATATGATGACAGGTAACTGAAACGGGAGGCAAGGTAGGTAGGTGTAGAGATGTGAAGGACTTGGAAAAGGAGAACAAGAGAATGAAAATTTCTACGTTCGTTAAGCCGTAGCCAGTTTAGAGTTTGGAAGGATGGGGTAATGTGGTCAGCGTGTCGGACATCGCAGACGAAGTGAACACACGTTGTAATCTTTGCGACTGGTTGACATTGAGGTCAGTCAGTAGAAAATCACAATAATCGAAGTGGGGCATTACTAATGTTTCCACTAGTATTTTCTTGAGTGATAGCGGAAGGAATTTTCGAATGCTGTTTAAGGAATGTAGTATGGAAAGCACTTTTTTGGTAATATGGGTTACTTGGTTATTCCAGTTTAAATACGTATCAAAGTAAACTCCAAGGTTTTTAACACAGGAAGCAAAAGGGATTATTGTGTCGTTTAACTTGACTGGAAGAGCAGAAATAATATTGCATAATAGACGTTGATGTCCCACTAGGATTGCTTGTGATTTTCTTGCATTGAGAGTCAAACCAAACTTTCTGACCCATGCAGAATTTTTTGTTGTATAAAGTTTAATCTGAGATTAATTTGTCTCAAACTAAAGTGAACTTTGACTGAAGAAATTTCTCCGATTAAGTTAGATGATCCAAGTTCAGTTATTTCTTTTCTGTTTGAAATATACGAGTGACAGATTGTGCAAATAAAATATCCATTATTATTATTATTATTATTATTATTATTATTACTATTATTATTATTACTACTATTATTAATATTAATAGATATGGTAGGTACATTTATATATATATATATATATATATATATATATATATATATATTTTAATTTCTTGCCTAAATACACAAACAATCTTATATTCTATAAGGCTCCATCGTGTTCAGCACTATCAAATAACATAACCTATAATTATATTATGTTTATAACAACCATTAATTGAGCCGTTCAGAGCAAAAGTGGTGTAAGTCAGAATTTGATAATGGGGTTCAAAGTAAAAATTCTATAAAATACAGCCCAAAGTAGCAATTAATATGTCGTTCTTGCTATCCACTCACTACTAATAGTTTAAATAAAGCTACTTTGCGCTGTATTTTACAGGATGTTTACTTCAACCCTCATTACCCATCCTTGACTTAAGTTACACCACTTCTGCTCTGAACGGCTCAATTATTAATGGATATGATAGGTACATTCATTAATTTTCAATTAACTGTATTACTAAAGAAAATTGTCGTTTTATAAAGCTTTATTATGTTTAGCAGTATCAAACACCATGACATGATGACAATTGGAGAACAGTCAGCCTTCTTCTTATTGTCCGCCATTATTTACATTGCACAAAACAAACCAGTGTCTCCAACAGAGTGTACGGAAAGTCGCCAAAAAGTTGTTGTAAAGTCGCTAGATTTCTCATTATCAACAAAGAAGGATTAAATTTGGTCACTATGGGGTGCTAAAAAGGTCGCTAAATCCCTATTTAAGCAATATAAAAGTTAAAAGAAATTGTTGTTGAAAAAGAGTTAAAGTTGCTAGATTGGCAACACTGAACAAACCTGCACAACATAGCCCGCGCATCACATACCTATTTATGCGATGTTGCCAAATCCTTTTCACGTGAACTTAGATTGCATTTGAACCAAGGTAATTTGATCGCAAAAAAGTTTTATACAATAGAAGAAGTGTCTGAACTCGGTTCACTTTTCGATCTTCGATCAAAGTTGATCTTTAGTCAGGGAGTTTTATACAATTTATACTATTTAAAGAGGTAATGTAGGCCTACCTTATGACAGACGGGTCCCGTTTCAACACCGGTGTGGTGTTATCTTCAGACCAGCTGGAGCAGCAGTAATTCCAAAGACACTGAAGATCACACCACACTGGTGTTAAAACGGGACCCGTCTGTCATAAATAAGGTACATTATATCTTTAAATCACAACATTTATAACGTTTTAACTAACAAAGTTTTAACTTTTCTTCCGTTTTCTACCTTCTCATTACCAAGCTTCGTCACATTTCTCTTAATTCCCTTCCTTTAGTACACAGGGTTTAAGCTAGAAAATAAATAACTGTCGCAAAAATGCACAAATAAAAAATTATATTTGTGCAAATTGCGAAAGTCTTGTGCAATATCATAAATAGTTTTACGGAAAGATAAAATTAATAAAGTATGCAGAAACAAAAAGTCATGTAATTTGTTTCTTGGAATTTTTATTACTTTCAATCCATATTACCACATTCTAGATATATTTATGTAAGAAAATCATTAGATGTAGGTATGTTTAGAATCAATTACTGCTGAATTTACATCACATTAAAATACGTTATTTTATGGGCACTCTAAACATTTAGGGCCATATTCATAGACATTCTTAGCGCGGGCTTCCGGTGGATGATCAGCGAACTAACGTTTTTCGTATTCATAAACCAGTGTTAGCAATATGATATGATATGAATCCTGTACAAGTAATCACTCGATAGCCGGGGCTAGTTTAGCACGCTCGTAGCACGGGCTAGCGAAATGTCTGTGTATAGCATCCTTAATTTCTTTACTAGTAGGCCCTTTAAGATTTATTGTTAAGAGAGTGCTAACTCTTATTACTGAAAGGCGGTTTCTAATTCCAGTTTTTACAAGATTCATGCAACTAAATCCTCGCTCACAATTTATAGTATGCGATGGAATTATATAAATCAATTAGAAAAAATTATCACTAAACTTACATGAATTGCACAAAGTCTTTGAAATCAATTCCTGAACATCTATTGCTCAATATCTTTTTGAACATTGCCCATGTCATTAACATTTCGGTCACTAGACAGTTTTCTATGGCCACTTCCAACGGACTCCTAACAAATATTCACACGTTTATCACCGGGACTGAGGCGCTAGAAATCAATTTAGAACACTTTTATCTCAGCCACGATACATTTCAATGTTCATTGTACAATAGAAATGCAATTATCACTACAATGACACAATAATTCTTGCAGATAACACAGAATCAACAGAATAGCAATTTCACTTCACTTCCACTAGATGACTCTTGACTTCCAGCAGACGATATGCTATAGGTGTAGCAGGGATGCCAATATCGACAAACGAAATGAAACTGTGAGGAATGTTACAACAGGTGTGCTAAACATGAGGAATGTTACAATAGGTGTCTAGCACGGTAGGTTAGGTTTTGTTAGGTGTGTAAGATAATATGAATGGTTACCACAGTTGGCGACACTGCAATCATTCTCCCACTCCACCTCAAATAACGTCACAACGACGGAATATGGCCGCCTTCTTCCTTCAAGTACGACGATTTTCCTATATAAGTAAGGAACCTATTCAAGGCGGGTTGGGTGGGACCACAGCTCTCCCAGTGATCACATCGAGTTTCTACTACTCCACACCACAAAACTAAGGTATTTTCAGTGTTTGTTTTTAATTCCCTATACTGGCAATACCAAATTCAATATTCACCAGCATTTCATTTAAATTCAGATTAGTTCAAAGACATCTATGATTTCATTTTCTCCATTACCGTCTTCGTTTCTGAAGTCCAATGTGGTTGTCGCATTTTTGTACATTTCCATTCAAAGTTTGTTGCATTTTAAGAAGTTGAATAACAAAATGCGACAAATGCGACTGTGGCTTAAACCCTTGCTTTACGTCCATCCTAATCATTCCACGTTTTCTTTTCATCCTCTTTCGTATTCATCAACACCTCCTCCTCCTTCTTCATCTTCTTCTTCTTCTTCCTCCTCCTCCTCCTCTTGCACGACTTTCATTTCTTCTAACTCCTCCTCAACAAATTTCCTAACCACTACCTAATTTCCATTTCTTCTTAACCCACTACCCTTTACGCCATCCTTCTTATCCCCTCTTATCCTTTCCCTGCTTATCACCCTCGTGTGCGACATTCTCCCTATTACAACCCTCTGTCTTGAACAGGGTGGTTTACTCTTATGATGGAAGTTGTGTTCTCCTAGAAGTTCCTTATTTGTCGCATTGTACTGGAGTATGGTGGCAGTGTTTCGACGGGAATTATGGGAAGACATTGGTTAGGTGCAAGTGTTGCTAATCTGACAATTTTATACAGATACTAAGTATACTCATTAGGACTATTTACAGGATTTACCAGTTTTATATCAAATATATTACTATTATTATTATTACTATTATTATTATTATTATTATTATTATTATTATTATTATTATTATTATTATTATTAGGCCTATTGTCCCGCGCCGTAGCGTCGCGGTCTAAGGCTTCCTGCCTAGGACTCGCGTTACGGAATGCGCGCTGGTTCGAGTCCTCATGAGGGAAGAAATTTTCTCATGAAATTTCGGCCAGTGTATGGGACCGGTGCACACCCAGCATCGTCATGCACTTGGGGAGCTACGATAGGTAGCGAAATCCGGTTGCGAATACCAGCTATAACGGCTGGGATATCATCGTGCTAACCACACGATACCTCCATTCTGGTTGGATGATCGTCCATCTCTGCGTCGGCATGTGGGCGTCAGGACAGCAGCTGGCTGGTCGGACTGGGCCCTTCAGGGCTGTAGCGCCGTGGATTTACTTTACTTTATTAGGCCTATTAGGCCTATTAGGCTGTAATTTTTTTTTAGCCGGTATACAATTTCAGTCGGAGCCAAAGTAGCTATATTAACCACATTTCTTCAGTTTTGGTCAGTGATTAGATGTTGGTAAATTTGTTACATTGACTATTAAAGACACAGTCCGCTTTTGCGAACAGATCTGGTAGCAGAGGAAATGTGTTGTCACTTGTTTTCAGTTTAATGATGAGCCGTTATATTCATATCCATATGTCAAACCGAAAATCATACGTGGTACGCATATTCTGGTTAAATATTTCATTTAAACTGATCAACCATTACTCTTCTTTGGGGAGTAGGTCTAATATGAAAAACACTATACTTCGTTCCATAAGTCTAACAGGCGACGTAAACATTGCCAGCAGACGAGAAGAGAAGTATAATTGCTATTCATATTCATATTCATATTTATAATCATCATACGGCTTTCAGGTAGTGGTTTCCCTCACATTTCTGCATACGGTCCACCACTCCCTTGATTACATTCAATCATATATCCTTTATATTTCTCCTATCATCTATATCTCCCCATATCTTCCAATTATCTAAAGTTAAACCCTACTTCTGTCTATTTCTTCCTCCATCCTTTCTGATGTACAGTATTTTCAACTCTTCACCTTCTTTATCTCTCCTCAGTCTCATTCCCGAACAGTATGCAATAATGTCTACCTTTCTCTTATATAGAAACATTCTCGTCTACATCTACTCATCCATCTCTACTACTGGCTTTAAGGAACCCGGAGGTTCATTGCCGCCCTCACATAAGCCCGCCATTGATCCCTATCCTGACCAAGATTAATCCAGTCTCTATCATCGTATCCCACCTCCCTGAAATTTATTTTAATATTATCTTCGCATCATCTTTCATTGCTGTTACCCTAATTTTCTTTATCGTAAAAACCTTTTTATCTCTGACTAGTGTTACCTGGTTGAGGTTTTTTGCGGGGTTTTCCCTCAACCCAATACGAGGAAATGCTGGGTAACTTTCGGTGCTGGACCCCGGACTCATTTCACCGGCATTATCACCTTCATATCATTCAGAAGCTAAATAACCTAGATGTTGATACAGCGTCGTAAAATAACCCAATAAAAAATCTCTGACTAATATTCGCTAATATTCTACTTTCTCATATAATTGCTATTCAACCAATGGCAGATGTTCCATTCCACACTTGCCCCGAAGTTTGGTGGGGGTACAACGCTTCAGAACGCCCAATTTAAATATAAGCGTGGAATGAGACGTCTGCCATTTGTTCAATAGCAATTATCCTTCTCTCTCTCTCTCTCTCTCTCTCTCTCTGCCGACAATGTTTACGTCGTCTGTCAGACATTAACCTCCCAAGTCTTGAAAGTATAGGGTACTATACCATACTTCATACATGATTTTGATATAAGATGTATGTGTACAGACCCGAAGTATAGTGTAATATACCTGCATTTGTGCCCTAACTGTAACCTGCAGAATTTTTTCAGGATTTTTTCTCATGTGAGTGACTAATTTTTTGAAGTGGAGATAATAATAATAATAATAATAATAATAATAATAATAATAATAATAATGGTTTATTTTAACTGGACGAGTTAAGGCCATTCGGCCTTCTCTTCCACTCAACAAGTATGATAGAAAATTACTACAATGCTATGAATAGTTAATGCAATACAATACTACAATACAAGACAATATAATACATAATTAATATAATACAATGTCAATTCTTTTCATCTTCAGGACACCAATGAAATATTATGTAATAATAATAATAATAATAATAATAATAATAATAATAATAACTTGTGAAACTTGGACTCTCACTCTGAGAGAGGAACATAGGTTAAGGGTGTTTGAGAATAAAGTGCTTAGGAAAATATTTGGGGCTAAGCGGGATGAAGTTACAGGAGAATGGAGAAAGTCACACAACGCAGAACTGCACGCATTGTATTCTTCACCTGACATAATTAGGAACATTAAATCCAGAAGTTTGAGATGGGCAGGGCATGTAGCACGTATGGGCGAATCCAGAAATGCATATAGAGTGTTAGTTGGGAGACCGGAGGGAAAAAACCTTTAGGGAGGCCGAGACGTAGATGGGAGGATAATATTAAAATGGATTTGAGGGAGGTGGGGTATGATGATAGAGACTGGATTAATCTTGCACAGAATAGGGACCGATGGCGGGCTTATGTGAGGGCGGCAATGAACCTTCGGGTCCCTTAAAAGCCATTTGTAAGTAAGTAAGTAATAATAATAATAATAATAATAATAATAATAATAATAATAATAATAGTAATGATAGTCATACCTAAATTAAATTAAATTATTAAACTCGATCACGATTATAACTTCAATTTGACTGCGCCCGTAAGAAATCGTTTGGCCTTTTCTTGAAAGTGGTTATTGTCTGGCAGCCCCTAATCTTCTGAGGTAGAGAATTCCATTCACGGGGGACTGAGACAGTAAAAGAGGATGAATAGTGGGATGTTCTATGGACAGGAATTGCTAGGATTTGGCTCTCCTGTGACCTGGTGTTTAGATTTTGATTGGAGGATAAGTAGTTAAACCGGGAACGGAGATAATTTGGAGTAGAAGTGTGGAGAACTCGAAAGAGAAGAGAGAGCGAATGAAGTGTTCTACGGTTACTAAGTTGCACCCAGGATAAAGATTTGAACGAGGGTGTAATGTGGTCAAATTTGTGAGCATTACTGATGAATCTGACACACATATTGTGCACACGCTGCAGCTTGTTCGAAAGGTCAGTTGTCAAGTCTGTAAGTATTACGTCGCAATAGTCAAACAGTGGTAGTACGAGTGTTTGCACCAAAGTCTGTTTTAATTCTGGCGGGAGGAAGTTTCTGAATGGGTTAAGAGAACGCATTGTATAGCACACTCTCTTGGATATTTGCTTTATTTGGCATTCCCAATTTAAGTTTTCGTCCAAGAAAATGCCGAGGTTTCTGACGACGGAATGGTACGGAATAGTGGCATTATTTACTGTAATAATTGGGATATGTCTGTCGTTCATTGCGTTCAGTAGTCTCTTATACTGAACTTCAAAAATGAAACAAATGTCTCAGGACTCAGAAGGAACAAAGTATAGTAACAATATTGTTTGTATAAAGGATAACTGTAATACCGATCGGGTTGTGTAACATGAGATGTAGCTCGATTTTTGAACCATTGGCTTAGCTTTAACATCGCTTCAATAGCCTCTCGAAAGTGTAGATTGTGTTCGAAGTCTTTGTCTATGGTTTTGACGTTCTTCTACTTATCCTTTCTTTTCTTCTTCTCTTTATCATACCTCTTACCACTTCCTTCCTCATTCCTTCTCTTCACTCTCCCTTTCTATCCCCTTATCCTCACTCTTCATTGTTGTTTTCCGTCCTTTTCTCATTTTGTTCTCTGTCCTCTTCCCTTTTTTTCACTCATATATGTTTCTAGCATTTTCTTTTTGTCATTCTCCTTCTCCAACTTATTTCATAAAAATATCTTCACATTTGTCTCAGTTCTCCTTCCTTCCCGCATGGTATAAATATGTCTTCCTTCTGCTACTAGTTATCTATCTTTTATTCTGAGCCACCTGGGATTCTCCTTTCTTGCGGTCGATATGTCATGATATTAATAAATCTCGTGATGCACGCATTTTCTTCAAGTACCGGTACTTAATGTTTTTTTTTTTTATTTGTGTCCTTCGACTTCACTAAATATTTTAAATTCTTTTCCTAACGTCTTTACTTGGTTATCCGTCTATTCTTTGCATTTCGCTATTTCATGTAACAATTTCCTTTGTATTGATTCTAGACGAATTATTTCACTCTGTCTTATGTAAGCGAAGTAAAGTATTCCTTAAATCTGCCACTACGCTTCTTCATGCAGTGAAATATTTCACAGACATCAACAGGGAAATTTGATGTTCTGAATTTAACTCAGTGCCGGGATCTAATGTTTTTTTATTTGATATTTTACGACGTTTTTTCATCTTCTATGGTTTATAGCGTTTGAATGAGATGGAAGTGATAATTCCATAGAAATGAGTCCAGGGTCCAGCGCCGAAAGTTACCCAGCGTCGCTCTTATTGGATTGAGGAAAAACTCCAGAAGAAACTTCTGTGGCCGGGAGGAAAAAGGTCTTAAGTAAAAATTGTATACTTTTCAGGAGAGCAGTAGAAAGATTGAAATTGGTGTCAATTATAGAGTTCTTTTAATTTACACGATTTTCCTGGATATTACTTGTTTATATTTCTTCTTAAATAGGTAATGTTGCTCATTTAACAATTTTCTTGATTACTTCCAAAAACAGCCGCATTTAAGCCCTTTTAAGAGTAGGCCTATAACTCAAACTGAGAAGAAGGGACTATTTAAACATAAGACCTTTTTCATATCAAAATAAATGGGAAATGTAAATTATTAGGAATGCAAAATTGGTCTTAAACAATTATAGGACTGTTTACCTAATGCTTAAAGTGTTAAAAGGAAAGGGCATCAGTGTGTGATAAAATGGCTAAAATACAAGTTAGACCTTTTTAATGGGGAAGCGTGAAAAGTAAACATGTGATGTTTGTAAGGAATAAAGTATTAAATATTCTTAAGTCCTTTATTCTGTGTGTGCTCGATTCAAAAAGTACTTAGGACATTTGATAACGCTCTATAAATCCAGTCAGGAGTCTTATTTGACTTTAGCCATTTTACCAGATTGTAGAGAATTGTTTCGCTTTCAGAATATATAAAAATTTCATTTTCAGCGTCTTAATTTTGACACAGAACTTGTCAGTCGGGCCACAGTAATAAAACGTTACCAGGCGGTCTCAGAATTTTTCCTAGTAAGCTTATATTAGTAGCGCGTGGTAGCTCTTTGCTGGTCGTTCCTGTGAAGCGTAGTAGAAGACGAAGTAGTATTTATCAAGTTCTCTGCATTTGTGTGGGGTTCCCACGGTACTTTGTAAGGCTGATATTGGCAGTCGGAATTTTCTTTCACAGCTCAACTTTTCTGTTGAGTAATCGAGCGTATTCGGAATGGACTTCGTTCCTATAGCAACGTGCCACGCATGGGTGTTAACTTGTACAGAGCAGTCATGTAGTTCCGATATACAAAGTTTCGAAATTTGCTATTAATTTACTATATTTGTGCTTCACGCTGAAATATGTGGCAACAACACTTTGTACAACAGTATGCAAAAATGCATATGAGCTATTCCATCTCAAATCGACCGAAATATCGAGAAAATTTACCTTACAATTTATAAATACAATACAGCTTTTTTTGTACGTTGACAACTGTGATACAATGCATTGTGCAAAGTTTGAGGCATCAGAACTTCATAGTGTTTAAATTAAAAATATTTAAATTTATCGTATTTTCATAAAATTTGCAACTTTAAACTGTTGTACCTCCGAAACCCTCTCACCCAATGATCAAAATCATGGTTTATTTTGATGCTGGGAAATTAAAGTTTATATTGACATATAAACAGATTTTCTTACTTTTTATGGAAATTGAGAAATTTAGATTTTTCCTCATTGCCAAGGAAAAAATATTTTAAAAATATATAGTTAGATTCCGCATTGAAAGTACAAATAAACACATATTTTTTACTGATGGCACGTTGATAAGAAAGTATTGAAAATGTCAAATAAAGAAAATAAATAGTACGCGCGTGAACTAACCAGCTGACTGTGAGGCGGGAGCTAGCCGAGGTAAGCAAGGCCAGGAGACATAAACACGTGATGTGTCGTCTAGCAGTCATGGCTGTGCTAGTTTTATCACAGGAGTAAAATGACGCCCAACGCTCCCTTATCTTCAGCTCTCGGTCAGTGCGTGCGGTACTGCGCCGTTCAAGTCTAGGCGTGTGAAAATAATCTATTTAATATCCTCAAAACTTATTGCCGTACCACTAAGCAAACAATGCCGAATCCCTCTTAATAATGCAAGGTTTTTTCTCAATTTTTTTTTTTTTTTTTTTTACTTTTTTACAAATTGGCAAAAAATCTAAAAGTAGGTAAAATCAGTTTATCTGTCTCTCTGTATATAATAAAAATAAGGATTACTTCTTAACATAACCTACCAAATGTCAGCTTCAAAATGAGCCCTCGTTCAATGTTCTGCAGTAAATGGTTCCAGAGTTCTGAGCGCTGAAAGAGGCTTGTTTTTATAAAATACGCTAAATTTGTCGCTCAATAGTACGAAAACCGTTTGACTTACGATAGTAAGTTATATTTTTTTAAATGTACTCCCCTCAGCACCTTGTATAAATAGAGAAAAAATTAGAATATTAAAAATGTGAGGTTTTTTACTGATCGATTTCATAATATGGAATAGCCCAAATGTAACTTGAGGTAACAAAGCCTTTTCAGTGTCATTGACGTAAGTGTCTCATGGAAATGAGTCTTCCGTCGCTATCAGACCATTTCTTTACTGGATATACACTCCGGTTGTAAATCTTATCCGGGATGTGTGGAGATAAGGCACTGTAAATATTCTAATATTCCAAAATAAAGTTAGGACACGCTGTACTAGTTCACTATACCGATTTCGAGACACACAAAACCAACTGTGGTAACTTTCGAGGAATATCACTTTTGTTGACGTCGTACAAAATTTTGTCCAATATTATTTTGAGAAGATTAAATCCGTACGTAGATGAAATTTTTGGGGATCATCAGTGCGGTTTTCGGCGTAATAGATCGACTATTGATCAGATTTTTTGTATTCGACAGATAATGGAGAAAAAATGGGAGTATAAGGGTACAGTACATCAGTTATTCATAGATTTCAAAAAGGCATATGACTCGGTTAAGAGGGAAGTATTATATGATATTCTTATTGAATTTGGTATTCCCAAGAAACTAGTTCGATTAATTAAAATGTGTCTCAGTGAAACATACAGCAGAGTCCGTATAGGTCAGTTTCTATCTGATGCTTTTCCAATTCACTGCGGGCTAAAGCAGGGAGATGCACTATCACCTTTACTTTTTAACTTCGCTCTAGAATATGCCATTAGGAAAGTTCAGGATAACAGGCAGGGTTTGGAATTGAACGGGTTACATCAGCTTCTTGTCTATGCGGATGACGTGAATATGTTAGGAGAAAATACACAAACGATTAGGGAAAACACGGAAATTTTACTTGAAGCAAGTAGAGCGATCGGTTTGGAAGTAAATCCCGAAAAGACAAAGTATATGATTATGTCTCGTGACCAGAATATTGTACGCAATGGAAATATAAAAATTGGAGATTTATCCTTCGAAGAGGTGGAAAAATTCAAATATCTTGGAGCAACAGTAACAAATATAAATGACACTCGGGAGGAAATTAAACACAGAATAAATATGGGAAATGCGTGTTATTATTCGGTTGAGAACCTCTTATCATCCAGTCTGCTGTCCAAAAATCTGAAAGTTAGAATTTATAAAACAGTTATATTACCTGTTCTTCTGTATGGTTGTGAAACTTGGACTCTCACTCTGAGAGAGGAACATAGGTTAAGGGTGTTTGAGAATAAGGTGCTTAGGAAAATATTTGGGGCTAAGCGGGATGAAGTTACAGGAGAATGGAGAAAGTTACACAACACAGAACTGCACGCATTGTATTCTTCACCTGACATAATTAGGAGCACTAAATCCAGACGTTTGAGATGAGCAGGGCATGTAGCACGTATGGGCGAATCCAGAAATGCATATAGAGTGTTAGTTGGGAGACCGGAGGGAAAAAGACCTTTAGGGAGGCCGAGACGTAGATGGGAGGATAATATTAAAATGGATTTGAGGGAGGTGGGGTATGATGATAGAGACTGGATTAATCTTGCACAGGATAGGGAGCGCTGGCGGGCTTATGTGAGGGCGGCAATGAACCTTCGGGTTCCTTAAAAGCCATTTGTAAGTTATTAAGTAAGTATATGTAGAAAGCAGGTCCAAATTATTAACTCCAAAAACTATTGTTAACATCAAGACGAAAATCTTCATGACGTTTGCCACAGGGAATTTGAGCGTCATCTGAATAAATGCATAAAGCTACGAAATACGTGTAGGCATATTCACGTGCTTATCTAATGAATGTGGTGTTGCAATCAACGCCGCTATTTACGTTGATTATTAGTGTAGGAAGTTTCGTAAATCTATTTGCAACTGTGTGACCATTCTCGATAAGATAGTTTCCTCATGGTTTCTTTTAAATGTAGTCTACATACATAAACTCTTGAGAACTAAAGAATTTGAGTTACTGAGAAACTGCATGGTTTATACGATGCATCGCTTCAGTGTAAAGATGCGTACACACGTAGCGAGCTAAGAACGAACACAATGCCAATATGGCTGCTTTTCACTTGTAAAATATGCTAGTCACGACAAATTAGTAAAATTGTGTTACGCAGGCTTGTCGTTTGTCATTCATATATTAGTCTATTGTCTGCCACTTGTCAGTAGGATATTTTATGCAATAGACCTTTGCGCTGAGACCTGAGTTCGAATCTTGCTTAAGCTGATTAACTGGTGAGACTTTCCGAGGATTTCCCAAACCGTGAAGTAAATCATAACGAATCTTCAATCATCAATACAAAATGGCACCCATAATTTGTGTTTATTAAAACGGTTGCCCGATTACTCAGTTCTTAAGATATTGTAGTGAAATGTTACTTGCAACTAGTATATTTAATACTTGTGAACAAATCCATCTAGAACCATTGGTTTAACATTTAAAAATAAAAATTGTAACTAATAAAATAAAAAAGGACTTTAAATAAAAATAAAAATACTCATATTGAAGATATTTAAAATATTGCATGTCATGTTGATCATATGACATTCAGGAATAAGTAGAAAAAATAATCTTCCGGAAATATTGGTATCAGGAAAACGGTATTCCAATGCACAACATACAGCTGTCATTTTTAATAATTGCCAATTATTCTTAACTGTAACAGTTATACTAAATCTTAAAATAGTATACAATTGTAAAAGTGGCGTATATCGAGCATATTCCATTTCAAGGCTACTGATTTATTCATTATACATCCTGATTACACAACTTTTAATATTGTATCACTTCGGAATATGTGTGGTAAGACTTTCCTGTGTTAAATTTCAACGTATCTCGTTTACATGTTTCGACCTATTTATGGGTCATCTTCAGAACTGGTCGTTGTTGGTCTTGGCGCCACTTGTTCTCTTTCCTGTGAGGGTGTGTTCCTGTGGTATAGTGTAGAGTCAAAGAGTGTGTGTGTTTTGAAGTTGAGTTGTGTGTTGAGAATTTCGTTGGGGTGTGTTTTGTGTGTTTTCACACTAACATACGAAAACAAAAACACACACAAAATTGCAACCTCATTCAAGAAATTAAATTACAACATCGCATACAGGACAAATAACACTCTACAAAAACATCTCAACACACAAACAACACAAACAAACAAATACAATCACACAGGCGTATACAAACTAAAATGTAACACCTGCAACAACTTTTACATAGGACAGACAGGCAGATCGTTTCAAACACGTTACAAAGAACACATCACAGCCATAACAAAATTACAAAACACCTCCACATATGCAGAACACATCACAAATGCTAACCACACCCACAGAGACATCAACACAGACATGGAAATACTACACATCCAACCAAAAAACCAGAAACTAAACACACTAGAACAATATGAAATATACAGACACACAAAAACACACCCCAACGAAATTCTCAACACACAACTCAACTTCAAAACACATACACTCTTTGACTCTACACTACATCACAGGAGACAGAACAAGTGGCGCCAAGACCAACAACGACCAGTTCTGAAGATGACCCATAAATAGGTCGAAACATGTAAACGAGATACGTCGAAATTTAACACAGGAAAGTCTTACCACACATATTCCGAAATTTATTCATTGTTGAGAGAAAAAATATTGAATTTCATCAATTTTTCAGTACTCAAAATTGTATGTTCTCTTAAGGAAATATTCATGCTTACCACAAAGTGAATTAAGAGAGAGAGCGAGATTTAAAGAAAACTAAATCGTCTGACCTTACTTAAGGATGATCACGAGGATCCGGATATTAATAGCAAATACAATGAATTAAAAATTAATATTGTTATACAAATAAATTGTAATAATTAAGCACTGTTGATATCAATTATAAAATACAATCTTATGAGATAACCTAATAAATAAAATATTTTAGTTCAAATTAGCATGTGGCATATCCTTAATCAAGACCTTCAGAGTGGTGATTGAAATAAGAAACTTAGGGTCGAATTCATAGTTGTCACTTATAAAATGAGGAAACACTTAAGTAATGAGCATTTCCTTAGCACTTATTTCAGATCGTATTGGAGAGACGCTACTCATTCATATGCCCTGAGCATTCCCTTGACATCGAAAGAAATATGGCAACATGGCTAGACGTGAGCGCTTTCCTACATTAAATTGTTTTCCAGCGCCTTCAAATTGTTAAATCGGCATTATTGTCATACACAAATACACAAGTAAATATTATAGAGCTAAAAGTTATACAAGATGTCCAGAAAGCATTTTACAGAAAAAAAAGAAGTGAGCTAAGATAACTAGTTATGAAATATGGAGATATCGTCGAAAGTAAAAAAAAAAAATTGATAATTGTTCTCTCCAAAAGAAGAAATTGACATGGAACAAAATTGCAGTTGAGTTTAATGCAAACTCAGGAAATATTGCTGTAAGTAAATCATTTTAATTTATTTTTCAGTTATTTTTATGCTAAACAAAATGGAAATGATATAATTACGCAAATTTTAACAGCTCATTCCTTGGATAGAATACAAACAAAAATGCAAATAACACTTTATTGGGACGTGAATACTTTTCGAAAAAAAAATGCCACTTAAATCTACCTGAAATGCTGCTGTAGCATAAAATCTCAAAGCAACCAGTACTTTCAGCAGTGGCGAAATCGGTAAGCCTCATGGTTGTATTGTGAATTTAAATGAGAGACACCAGAATATCCACAACAGTGTTCTTGTCGAAACGGTATCTCCTCTTAAATTGCCGATCATTATACACCTCTAAAGGGTTTCCATATCTCTGATATATCTTTTGCTTCCCGAAACTCATTTTCATTTTAATTACAGAACTTAATAAATTAAATTAAATCTTAATCATCATCCATTGTATACCGAATCAGCTGATTACAATGCATTTGAGGAAACACTTGAGTAAGCTGACAAGCTACCTTATTTGAATAAGTGTTCACGTCAGTGGAATTTATGAATTGGAAATTATTATAAGCAACTGCTTAAGTGTTTCCTTACGATAAGTGTTGACTATGAATTCGGCCCTTAATATTGTGGGATAGTCACGTCTGGCTTGGAGGCCTTCACCGTAAAATAGACGTTGTTGTTTTTGTTCTGTAGTTATTATTCCTCGTTTCGAACTCTTCGACGTTTGCGTGATACGTGCTAATTTGAAAACCGTTTTCAGCCCATTTAATTCGCTACTCCACTATTCCTTTCTGAACGAGCAGAGAAAACAGTGTCGAGAGGAACTAACCAAGTGCTCGATATCCGGAAACTGAGTGGCCATGAAATTACGTAAACTCGCTTCACTTTAACGGGCGGTCGGGCGATACTAAGTGAAGGAAGGGGTAGCATCGGTTGTTGAGTGGCTATGAGAACGAGGACATCTGCCGGCCGCATCACGCACCTCGACAGCGTGCGTGCGTGAGTGCGTGCGTACGTACGTGCGTGCCAGTCGAGAGGGGAGACCCTGCCGATGTGAAGATGGTGCTGGTGATAATGGTAATGATGATTGTGAAAATCCCGGTAATGGATCCGCACATTATTATCAGCCTGACCCCTTGTTCGGTCCCGGGGGACGGCAGCCGGACTGGGTGTTGCCGCACCGAACACCCTCACGAACCGCCGGCTCATCACCGCCCTCACACCAGCCGCCACTGCACGCTACACGAGACAACTCAAACTCTCAATTACTATCCTCACAGGCTTACCTAAATCGTCACCGTCCATGCTGAAGATGTTACTACACTTCAACAGGCCGTAGATTCCTCACCTGTCCTACAGAACCAGCTGTAAAGGCTAGTTCACAATAAACCGGAAACGAGAATCGGAACGAAAACAAAAACGGTAAAATGTGTACATTTAAATGTGAGCATTCACAATTAACGAAAAGCTTGCCGGAGCCCGGGATCGGGAACGGAGAGTTGGCCAAGTTTCAACTTTGGCGTTCACGTTTCCGATCACAGCCCACTAGATTCATTCTAGGCCTATTGCCATCCAGGGGCGGCTTTCGAAGAGGGGCTGCGGAGCTGCAGCACCCCCAGACATTTGTGGCTCTTGTCTCGTTTTATGTTGTGAAATACATTTATTATACAGTCTCTATTTAGCGGCTCGAATTTTTAAAAAACTTTCGCTCTCAATGACATGCACGCAATCGTTAGTGAAGTCACTTCCTCCCCTGGTGCTGCCAGAGCGAAACCAGAGACAAGGACTATAGGGTGAAGCCACTTCCTCCCCTGGAGCTGCCAGTCTCGTCTCGGATGCTTTGCGCGTTAGTTTTACCCCTCCTCCCTGCTGCCCCTTGCCGTGAATCCAGAGTTTCCAGGCGCTGCAAAATTTGCAGCAGTTTGTCAGTAGCGCGCAGTTTTAAATACATTTTCTTTAATCTTGTGAGTATAACAAGTGCAACAATGTTTAATTCTGTACATTATTTACAGTCTATTCAGTTCAGTACCTTAACAATTCAGGATAAATGTGAAATTAAGTGCCCATCAGTTGAATATCATAATGGAAAGAGCCGCTAAACAAAATACAAAGGCTCGCATATTTTTTGCTGATTTATCAAGTATCACTGCTTTCTTCTCTCGATCTCCACACAGTCTGTATTATATTAATGTGTTTCAAAGACAATTCCATCAGCTGGGGTAACAAGCTGGATTTAAAATAAAAACAGTAAATGTTGTTCATGAGAAGAAGGAGCCTTTGCTAGAATGTTTTCAAACCATAATGGAATCTGAAACATCTAAAACATCACAATAAATGAGGCAAGCGACCTGGTGCGTACTCTTGAATATCCTGAATTCAATTTCTGACTCAGTTATTTTTTTCATTTATTGATGTATCATGTATATAACTTATATTATACAACCAACTACAACATCGCCAGTTAGATATTTCTAAGGATCAAATCTGCATATAAAAAATTAAATTATGGTTTATTTAACGACACTCGCAACAGCAGGGGTTATATCAGCGTCCCCGGTGTGCCGGAATTTTGTCCGCAGGATTCTTTTAAATGCCAGTAAATCTACTAACATGAGCCTGTCTCATTTAAACATAACTTACAAGATAAGGCGCATGGAACTAATCTTTAAATTTAAAGTAAGTTGCTTGGTTTATTTTTGTATGCAGCCCCCCTTAATTGAATACCCACGAGCCGCCACTGTTGCCATCTAAAAGCTATTTTGTCGTCGTATATTTTGTAGCAAGAAGACCGTGACATAACCTACCCATTATTTTGTTCCGTGCTGTGCATCATTGAGCAAGTTTTATTTGATGAGATTCTAATATTGAGTGTTGAGGAAAATCCTCACGTTTACGATAAGCGGCGCGCCTCGTATAAAGATGAGAAAATGAAGGAGAATACGTGGCTTTCAATAGCTGCATTTTTGAACACCGATCGTAAGTGAATCATATTTTATTACTGTATTGGTTGTATTACACACTACATATTCACGCTTCAATTCAATAACTACTGTTGTGTTCATTTTTGTTCTATTACAAATGTTTCTTCTCTAATTATTTTACGTTATGGTAGACTTAAAATAGGTTGTGATAATAAAGATGCATGGGCATATTTATAGTGCCGTACCTAATGAAATGTTTCAGTTGAAATTTCGAAGTTGGTTAACCTGTGTTTATGTTGGCTGCCTTGTACTCATGAGAGAACGCCATTGGTCAATTATACACAAATAACATCAGAATGCGTAATATCGACTTTATATATCGTTATTGACATGCATATCGATATGCATAGTCGTCTACGTTCTCGGTTTATTGTGAATAAAAAATTTTCATATTCACGTGCTCTTCTTCTCGTTTTCATTCTGGTTCTCGTTCCCGGTTTATTGTGAACCAGCCTTAATGCTTCACTGAGACAGTTTACATCCTTCCAAACCTCAAGCTCTTCCTCGTCCTCATATAAACCGCAAATGACACTCAACTAAAGTCAATCACACACTCAAACGTCGCAGTTAGTCACCATTCTTAGACTGGGACTGGGACTACGATGAACGTTCGTTTGAGTTACGTTACGTTGCTTTCGTCCGTACGTTGAACTTCTACCCCGTAATCCATAGGTTTTTAAACTGTCAAATAAATCGTGCACAGAACACTTTCCACATTCACAATCCGCAGGCACATGATAGCAATTAATTGTATGTGATCTAGATCACACTCTCACCTTTCTGAACATGGTCACTTTTGTCCTAGAAACCACAGAAACAGACACTAATGGTCGTATTCATAGACGATACTTTGGACCAAAGTCGACTTTCGAAAGTACGAAGTCACCATTTTCCTATTCACAGTTGACACTTAGACGAAAGTAAACTTCGATCGTGACTTTACTTCGAAGTCGCCGAAAATCTCGACTTTGACTTTCGTTCGTGGACATAAGAAAAATCGCTGATATTTGGGAAATTGTTATATTTGCCGAAAAGATTGATAACATCCAGGAAATTATTGAAGCTCCTCATGTTTCTCGGCATATTAAGCATGTACAAAACTCTATTAAATTTTATAGAGACTATTACACTTTTACTACGTCACACTACTTTTGACCAATAAAACGGTACGAAAGGACGTCTTTCAACCAATCATGGCTGCTTATCGCACAATTTTATTGCGTCCCTAGCATTTGTTTATTTTTATCACTACTCTAGCATTTGTTTCTTTGTTTGCCAACATTTCAAACTGCACTGGTTTGGACGTCAAAAAAAAAAAAACAGAAAATTACAAACCACTCTAGTCGATGCACAGCACTTTCAAATATGACTCGCATCGGCATTCAAGAACAAGAATTAATAAAGATCACTGGTCATAGCTATGCATCTTCCCTGAAACCCTATTTACAAATAAATGAAGAGCACCATTCGGAAATCCTAATAAGTTGAGGGATACACCATGTACATCAACGAGTTCACTTCTTTTACGCACACGTCCAATATAACATCAACTGAACCACCAACAACTAAAACATTCAAATTTGAAAATTGTACCTACTTTCAATAATTGTTTCTTTTAAAATTATTCATGTTTATCTTTTATTTCATCATCGTTAATTAAAATGTTTCTTGTTTATTTCATCATCCCTAATTAAAACTTTTCTAACCTCGTTTATATTATTTAGGTTATGTTATAGCTTCTGCTACATGATATTATGAATAGTCACGTATTAGAGATTGTTTAATACTAAGCTTTATTGAAAATTATCTGTCAAGTGACGTTGATTACTGGGATCGGGATAATTGAAGTGGAATGCAACTGTTTTAATAAAAATGAAACTGAATCAACAAAGCCTTCTTGACCAGTAACCGTCCACAGAGTTCAATGAAGATTCCATAGTTGGCACAACTTATAAGAAAACAGCTATTCATAACACATTACTGCCCTCTATTAGCGTAATATTTATAATGTTGAGATGGTACAAATTTGAAGACAGTTTTGTATTATCGTAAGTCAATATTTTATTGTATTAGAGTACTTCGTTACTTCTAATCTTTATATACTTTCTTCTAATCGTGTAATAGTCAATTAAATCCCACTCGAGTTTTGATTTTCTCTAGATAAAACAAAACCTCTAGTGAGATTACTGTTGATAATGAATTCAAATCAAGATACAGATTTGAAAAATGGACCGTCTTAAATAATATCCACGATTCAACATGCACTGATGAATAATAGAATAATAAAAAAGGATTATCTGGTTCATTAATAATACTCTTATTTCACTTCGATATTGCTCTATGGGTATAAGGATGAAGGGTTTACTATTGATTTTGTATATTTACTTGTATTCTTTATACGTCTTCACCAGTTCTAGTAATATGTCTCTTTCATAATCTGTCATTGGTGGCATCTTCTTATCTTTCACGTCTTCACAATTATTTTACATTGAAATAATATTATATAATGCTGCAACAATCGCTTAACGTCTGCCGATGTTCAATTGTTTCACTGATTTGAGACTCAAAAGATGGCTTTTATTGCGGCAATGCCTACTCTACTTCAGCTGTTCATTAATTTAATTCGTTTAGAAGGCCATGATTGTGATTGCCAACATTCATAAAAGATCGTCAAATCTCGACTTATCGAAGTGAAAGTCAAATTCTCAGAAGTAGTGACGATGAATAGGACTTTTAACAAAGTTAAACTTTACTACGAGAGTCGAATTTGGGAAGTCTTCAGCCAAAGTCTCGTTTATGAATACGATTGTAACTGTACTGAGCTCACTCACACCCCTCTGACCTTATAGTGTATGTATTTATTCACACTGCAGTGGGTATATACCCGGTGGCAGTGGTAACTAATTACACTCAATAATGACAATAATAAACTTATTAATTAAAAATACAATTAATAATAATACTAATAATTAATACTAACAATAATTAATAATAATAATAATAATAATAATAATAACAACAACAGGGAATATACTAAATTAAATGAAACGATCACTTAAAATAACATTTGAAATAAATCTAATTTGTATCTTAAAACTAAGATCTAACTAAAACCCACGAGTATGATATGGTCATATCTGCACAAGTATCTTTCAACATTATACTCATTTCGCTGACAACTCACTCACTGCACTGGAACTACTACACATTTCACTGATTCTATCCTGATTTCACTAACACTTCAAAAACATTTCACTGTTCAAATACTTTGCACTGCCACTATAAACTATAAAGCTTCACTGACAGGAACACGTTTCACTTACACAGCACACTACACTGACACGACATACTTCTTCACTGATACAACACACTTCACTGACACAACATAATTCTTCACTGATACAACACTTCAATAACAACATATCATTTACACCCTTTAAATACTGTGTATAATTAACGTCTATTAGTAAGGTCCTTAAGCCTATTTTTAAATACATTTTTGGTTGTTGGTAAAGCCTTTAGTAAGTCTGCAGATAAAGCATTCCAATCCCTGATAGTACGATTGAGAAAAGAAAACTTTCCAGTGTCCGTCCTCTGCCTTCTTTCCCTCAATTTATATGAGTGGTCGTTCCTAGAAGGGTAATTTGGCGGCTGCAACCTATTTTTTATTTCTCTCCAGGCAGGCTCACCTCTGTATGTTCAATTGTTTCACTGATTTGAGACTCAAAACATGGCTTTTATTGCTGCAATGCCTACTCTACTTCAGCTATTCATTAATTTAATTGTGATTGCCAATATTCATAAAAGATCGTCAAATCTCGACTTATCGAAGTGAAAGTCAAATTCTCAGAAGTAGTGTCTATGAATAGGACTTTTAACAAAGTTAAACTTTACTACGAGAGTCGAATTTGGGAAGTCTTCAGCCAAAGTCTCGTTTATGAATACGATCCTAACTGTACTGAGCTAACTCACACCCCTCTGACCTTATAGTGAGCTTCCGTATAGCTTGACAACCACAGTTTTTCACTAACGACGGTAGTGATGGTAATATTTTAATTTAACGATGGTTCAAATTGCAGATTTTATCCATAGTCAAAACTGAATGTGGGAGAGATACGACAGGTAGCCTACATTTTTCCTGGAGTCCCCTATGAGAGAGAGTTCATTTTACGTGCCGTACATCTACGACAAGAGATCCACAGCTTCACTTCCTTACACGATGAAGCCATGCTAAAGATTTAATAATAATAATAATAATAATAATAATAATAACAACAATAATAATAATAACAATAATAATAATAATAACAATAATAATATCATTCATAGCGCAATAGACCATGAAGGCACAAGACCAGCCAGTCGACTGCTGGCCTCACGTCCACATGCCTTAGCAGAAGTGAACGATCATCCTACAGATACGGGGCAAATGTAGTTAGGACAATGATTCCCCCAGCCGTTAAGCCTATAGCTGGTATTTTTTACTTAGTTATTTAATGACGCTGTATCAGCTACGAGGTTATTTAGCGTCGATGAAATTGGTGATAGCGAGATGATATTTGGCGAGATGAGGCCGAGGATTCGGCATAGATTACCTGACATTTGCCTTATGGTTGGGGAAAACCTCGGAAAAAACCCAACCAGGTAATCAGCCCAAGCGGGAATCGAACCCGCAACTCCGGATCGACAGGCAAGCGCCTTAGCCGACCGAGCTACGCCAGTGGCTAGCTGGTTTTCGAAACCATATTTCACTACCTGTCGCACCTCATATTCATCACGATACTAGATAGGAACCGGTTCTGTAGGTCTACACTAGAGTTGGGTCGATTCGTGAACGAATCGTTCATTCGAACGACTAATAATAAAGAATCGTAAGAATCGATTCGTGGTATCAACGAATCGTCGTTCAAAAGAATAGTATCGTAACCCACGATTCTATTTACTTGTTTGATGTAACCTGTCAGCGGACATTTCCGAACCGTGCCGAATACTCCCGAGTGAGAGTGAAATCAAAATACTGCATTTGTTAAGTATGGAAAATAATGAACACAAACCTGAAATTTGCATAGTTAAATAGAGATGTAATGCAAAAAATGTACTTCGTAATAAGGTTCAGTTGATAAATTATAATTTAGAAACATTATCTTGGGTAATTTTGTAGATTAATGGAGGTCATGCTGAATGGTTCCAGCCAATGAGAAAGAGACAATCCAATGTCTCGCCTCTTATGCCATCTATGCGAGAGATGTAGAACGTTTTTGTTCTACGCGTGGTTTGCAAAGGAAAGTGTCTTGCGACGATTCAAAAGAATAGTTGGAATCGCAGACTGGGAAGAATCGTGAACTCCTTGACGATTCAAAAGAATAGTTGGAATCGCAGACTGGGAAGAATCGTGAACTCCTTGACGATTCAAAAGAATAGTTGGAATCGCAGACTGAGAAGAATCGTGAACTCCTTGACGATTCAAAAGAATAGTTGGAATCGCAGACAGAGAAGAATCGTGAACGAATCGTTAGAATCGATTCGTAATGTGTGATTGAATCGTTGGAATCGACTTCTGAAAAAGAATCGTGTTGCCCAACTCTAGTCTACACTAGCCGAAAGTGCATGATAAAATTCTGCTGAATAATTATCCTTCGCCTTCGTCCGGATTTGAGTCTGAGAGCCTCGAATGACCTCTGGACCAACTAAAACTGACGAGAGAGGAATCGTGACGACATCGTGATAGTCCTACAACAGCTACAAGAGCCACGAGAGTCGCCGAGGTCTGAGACTATATTGAATAAACTTAATTTCGGTGCTTGTGCTTAAGATGGAATCTAAGCTAGGCGTATTCCCAAACACACACCAGCTGACTATACTAAGGTTCGCTGCGTACCCAGATTTCGAGCAGGCAACCCTCCCTACTCGTCCTTAGGCCAGCCTCCTCCGTGCGTCGCCAGCCGGCGTTCGGGGAATGTTATGGAATGATGACGAAATGGGAACTGTTGACGGAATTATGTAGACGTCTAATCTGGGGAAACGAGAGAACCGCGAGAAAAATCCGAACTGTGACCTTGTGCGTCACAAGCGTCATGGATTTTTCAATGAAAAATCCAGGGTCTGATCGGGATTGGGACCCGGGCCGCCTGCGTAACAGATTGAAGGTCTGATCATCAGCCTCCGCAGGGGTATATACTTTCGATTAAGTTTCCCGAAAAGATTCCAAACAAACCTTTAACATCGGGTAACCTCTACCCTTGAAACGAAACAGCAGATAGGCCTACTGGTAACGGACAGACAACAATGATCTAGACTCTAGACAAAATCTGACGCCAGGATTTCGTATCTGACGCGGCGTTGCAAATATATCTTGTAAGGAGGAATAGCCAATAATAATTTTAATTGATTTTACAACACTTTGTCAACTGTGATAGTTACCCAAAGTTTGAGTGAAATGTAGTGATAATACCAGCGAAATGAATCCAGGGTCCATGGCCGAAAGTTACCCAGAATTTGCTCTTAATGGGTTGAGGGAAACCCCTTCAACCAAATAGCTTGTCCCAATCAGGGCCCGCTATTTTCACGGTGAGACATTCTAACCGTTACTCCAAAGCGGTGGACTCAGGAACGTTATGTTAAAATGAGACCATTCGAAGGTGCAGGGTTTGACAAATTGACACAAAGACAGGTGAAGCCGGCCAGACATTTACCAAAGCCATGACTGTTAAAATAAATTGTCAGGTTTCATGAATACCCATCTAGAGCAGCTCATTTGCTCTACTTTCCACGTCTGTAATTTAAATGCGGAATACCATATCGAAGATAAATAAAAGTACTGACTTATTCAACCATTTTATTTTTTAACTGGTTATTTTACGACGCTTTTTCAACTGCTATGAGTCCAGGTTCAATGCTAAAAGTTACCTATCATTTGCTCTTATTGGATTGAGGAAAAACCCGGGAAAAAACTCAACCAGGGAACTTGTCCCAAGCAGGATTTGAACCCGGGTCCGCTCGTTTACGGTCAGGCATCCTCACCATTACTCCACAGAGGTGGACTATTTTATGTTCAATGCCATTTTGAAAATCTTACATTGGTTATCAATAAAATCCACTGTTTTTGTTAAGAAATATTTAAATTAAAATCTTCATAATTTATACAGTTTCAGTGCAAATATTCATAGAGACTGTTCTGCATCTGATTCGATAAAAATGCGTATTAGAAAAAACTGGTAGTTTTGAGAAGGAAAATTTTATGAAATTTTATAATTTGAGAAGATACAGGTTATTTGTTACAATTTCGAGTGCATCTTTCACATTTTTGCAGTCTATTACACATGAAACATTTTGCAATCTTAAGTTTTACGTCAGAAAAAAAAACTTGCAATAGTTCATTTTACGTCCAAAATAGCTTATTTTTTATGCTGAGTATGACAAGGATGGAACTAGTTACAATGAAGTAAGTTTTATCATGTTAACAAGCAATATTATCGTGTGACATGAAGCAACCATATAAATATGCGGTCTGCAAATGGCTCCCAAACCAAAACTAGTCAAGTAAGTTATTTTTAAACTAGTTCATTAACACGTGAAAGTAATATCTATTATATATTTTTATCTCTTAGTGATACAGTGTTAAAAGTTGTGTAATCAAGCTGCATAAAAGATTTATTAATACTGTGATAAATAAACTAAAATATAAACTAAAATATCTCAAAATCCGCTTCACAAATAATAAAATGACAATTTTTTGGTTCCATTCATCACATTGAATCACTCCATGAAAGAAATGTCACTGGTCACTTTCTACTCTGTATAACTTCAGCAACTACAGTTTGTTTAAAAAATATATATATATATATATATAATCTCAGAAAATTATTAAAATTTGAAGAAAACTGTGTCTTAACGATTCTATTAAATGTAGCCTAGTATTTTATATTACATCATGTTATCGCGTAAGAAAAATAGTAATTGGAAACTAATTTCTACGATTTGGTATTAGATAATTACGAATGCATATCGGTTATACTACTATTGATAACTATTAGATTGAATGCTACTATAACAAGACGTTCTGGGACAGGAATGCCAACAAACTTATTTCTGAGAATTCATAAACTTGCATCTTACTTCTTACTTCGGTTTTTCAACTTGGGTTCTCTAAAAGTAAAATAAGAAACCAGATTGAAAATCCAATAAATTTACGTCTTACTATTGGCAGATCTTACACTGACGCATTAAATAAAAATAAACTAATTTGTAAGAAAACAAATTAAATTGGAACAAAATTGTGAAATAAGTAACAATTATATACACCCCAATAGAAAGAACACAATGTTTTTAAAGTACGATATATTTTAATTGTTTAAATTTTTAGTTTGTGAAAATGGTTTTATCTCTGTACACTCGTGTTGGGACTAATGTAGTATTATTACGAATTTTGTGTTTCGTGTAAAACTTCAGCAACTGTGACATATTAGCCTATGTTAACACGAAAGGTTTTTCCGATTTCCATGAATTTGTAAATGAACCAGGTTCTTTAAAGTCCTGCTACAAGCGTTTGGAAATGATTCAAACTGTATGTGCCACCTCTTAAATCATACGCATAAGAAACCGTTGGAAGGCCGCTGAAAATCTTGGCCCAAAATATGAAATTGAATAATAAAAATAATAAAATTGAATTAATAAAACTCCATTCCAATGGAATTAACGTATCATTATCTGTTACCGTTACAAATTAAAGCTAAAATCTAATATAATTAATTTTGTCTGAAAATTGAAAGTAGCCGTATTTTCAAGGTTGCATAAAATAGCAAAAACATAAGCAATTTAAATTTTCTCCTACTTTTCAAAATGTATACAGGTATTAATAAAGAATTGTTGTCAGTGTAAATGAAAATGACAAGGACACTTTTTTCCTTCAGAATTTTGTGTTTGCTAGCCCCATTTATGGTCGAAAATTGCAGTTCTGCTATTATTCTTCCTATTAAATACAGGATAATATTTATTAAATATTAATACTACCTTTAATTTATAACTTTACAATATATTCGTGTAATTAATTGTCTATTATTCACAAATGTGTCACTATTGAATACCATAACCACTGTACAGAAATGAACTACTTGAATATATTCCAAATAATAAGGATCCATCAATGTTTCGAGTAGGTCAAGTCTAAGAGTGCTAATACGAACTGCTAAACAGTTAAGGAACGTATTTCGTTCCTAATTAAAGTTGAAAATAATTTTATTTCTTCCAGAGTGTTAATTTAGTATTTTTAGAATGTTGACATTTTTACTGACTACATCTCCAGTCCAGTTTTTCCGATCCAAATATTATTGCATGTGGACGGACAGACAGACAAAGTGCCATGTCTCATGTTCCCCTTTGTTCTTTGCAGAGTCGAATTCTTGAAGACGCGTCCCTCATGTGCAACTCCTGGTCTCCACGTCACAATGTACGTCACTCAATTTTTATATCGTTCAGTTCCTTTAAGATTGCTATTTTATTATCATGAGTATTGTGAATAATGGATTTGTGATTTAAAGCTTACACGCTTTCTTTGAGATTAAGAATAAAGAAGAAATAATTATTGTTCCTTAATAATATCAGTAGGTTATCCACTTCATGTTCGTCCACTCCAGATGATTTCATGTCCGTCCACTTTACCAAATTTTCATAGTGTTAGATGTTTCTTTCATGTACGTTCACTTGACCAACATTAAATTTGTTAGATGGGTGACGTTTAAAGTTGTAGCAAATATTTGTTCATGGATTTGTGATTTAAAGCTTATATGCTTTCTTTGAAATTAAGAATAAAAAAGAAATAATCATTGTTCCTTAATAATATCCGTAGATTATCCACTTCATGTTCGTCCACTCCAAATGATTTTATGTCCGACCACTTTACCAAATTTTCATAGTGTTGGACGTTTCTTTCATTGCGTTCACTTGATCACCATTAAATTTGTTAGATGGGTGACGTTTAAAGTAGTATCAAATATATTTTGTTCATGGATTGTGATTTAAAGCTTACATGCTTTCTTTGAAATTAAGAATAAAAAATAAATAATTATTGTTCCTTAATAATATCTGTAGGTTATCCACTTCACGTTCGTCCACTCCAGATGTTTTCATGTCCGTCTACTTTTCATAGTGTTAAATGTTTCTTTCATGTGCGTTCACTTGACCAACATTAAATTTGTTAGACGGGTGACGTTTAAGGTTGTAGCAAATATTTGTTCATGGATTTGTGATTTAAAGCTTACAGGTTTTCTTTGAAATTAAGAATAAAAAAGAAATAATTATTATTCCTTAATAATATCCGTAGGTTATCCACATCACGTTCGTCCACTCCAGATGATTTTATGTCCGTCCACTTTACGAAATTTTCATAGTGTTAGATGTCTCTTTCATGTACGTTCACTTGATCACCATTAAATTTGTTAGATGGGTGACGTTTAAAGTAGTAGCAAATATATTTTGTTCAAGGATTGTGATTTAAAGCTTACATGCTTTCTTTGAAATTAAGAATAAAAAATAAACAATTATTGTTCCTTAATAATATCCGTAGGTTATCCACTTCACGTTCGTCCACTCCAGATGATTTTATGTCCGACCACTTTACCAAATTTTCATAGTGTTAGATGTTTCTTTCATGTGCGTTCACTTAACCAACATTAAATTTGTTAGATGGGTGACTTTTAAAGCTGTAGCAAATATTTGTCCCATTAAGTGAAGTTCTGTAAGTCTGACAAGCAGACCAGGAATTTTTCCCGCTATGACGCGAGGTGCTTGTTTCGCTTCTGTTACAGTACGATTATTTAGTCCTGATAGTCGCCGGAGATGTGCGCCTGAGTCAGGCGAGTCCATTTAGTTACGCCAAGGGGTGTTTGGGTTATTCACTCGCTTGCCTTCGGAGCGATCGGATGTCATGCGTGCGGTAGAGCGGTATGTTTCCAGTACAATTAAGCTGTACTGCATTCCTTTACCGACCGCTCGCTTTTATCTCTAATCCGGAACTCTCCCCACTGCTCCTATTACTTCCCCTCTTTCGCGTCGCTGAGCTGTCAGGACTAAACAATCGGTCTGTACTTCAGAAAGCATTTGTTTCGTTACATGGATCATTTTAAAGTTCTTTATTTAAATGTAAAAATTTTCTCATGAATTATTTCATATAGTTATTTCATGAGATCAGATATTTGTCGCTTATAAAGTCCGCTTCATATTGTCCAATTAACGATACTGCGTTCCATGTCTGACAGGCAAAGTAAACAATCTCGGTGGAGTAAAGGAGAAAGATAATTGCCATTCAACTCAGAGGTCACATCCTACGCTTACGCGGTCTGAAGTGTTACACTTCCGCCCAACTTCAAGATAAGTCTAGAATGTGACCTCTGCAATTGGTTGAGCAGCAATTATCTTCCTCCCTTCCTCTGCCGGCATTCTTTACTTTGCCTCTCAGACATTATGGAACGCAATATAGACATTAGTCCCAAAATAATCCGCTTCATGTTTGTCCACCTGACAAGACATTTTCCAGTATACTTCGTTCCATAATGTCTGACAGAAGATGTAAACGTTTCCGACAGAGGAGGATGGAAGTATAATTGCTGTTCAACCAATGGCAGAGGTCACAATCCACGCTTGTCTTCAAGTTGGGCGGAGGTCAAATGCTTCAGACCGTCTAACTTCAAGATAAGTCTGCAATGAGACATCTGCCATTGGTTCAATAGCAATATACTTCTAACCTCTGCTGGCAATATTTATGTCGCATGTCAGACATTATGGGATGAAGTATGGATGATTGCTAAGTAAGCTATCACATAACCAAAAACTGTTTTTCTGCTAGGCAGTGTCTTTCAGGTCCATCCATTTTTTAGACATTTGTCTCGATGGGTGATCTGTCTGATGTCCGTATGCTTAACCAGACATTTTTCTCTTTCTTCAATCTGCTTTATTTTAGTTAATTTATATCATATCAGTAAATTTGATCAGGTATTTATCCCGCGGGCTGATATTAAAAAAAATAGTTCATTTCAGCATCTAATGTTACACATAACCCTCTACTAGTACACATTTGTTCTGTAAGGTTATCTTTTCAAGTTCATCACTTTACCAGATATCGTTCATGTCAAGCATTTTTCATGTGCATCCACTTGATCAAATATTTGTTCTTTCACTGTTGTTCACGCGATCAAACATATGTCTCACTAGGTGACCTGTTTCATGTACTTTCATTTGATCATTGTACTAGCTACGTGATCTTTCTCATATCCATTCATTCGATCACAGATTTCTGTCAGCATGTGATCTGTTTCATGTTCTTTAGTTTGATCCAATATTTTTTCCTCACTAGGTGGCCAGGTGATCTGTTCCTTATCCATTCATTTGATCAATCACTTTCCCTGTTAGAAGGTATTCCATGTCCGTTCACTTGTTTAGACATTTGTCTCGCTAGGCGATGTCTCATGTCCAGTCACTTGATCAGACAATTTCTCGCTAGATGATGTTCACACCAGTTCACTTGGCCAGACATTTATTCAGTTTGCAATTCTCATGCCACCCCACTTCAAGCCCCGCTATCGAGTGATTACTTGTAAAGGATTCATATCATATCATATCATATCATATCATATCATATCATATCACATATCATATCATATCACATATCATATATCATACCATATATCATATATCATACCATATATCATATCATATCATATCATATATCATATATATGATATAATATCATATCATATATCATATCACATCATATATCACATCATATATCATATCATATATCATATCATGTCATATCATATCATATCATATCATATATCATATCATATCATACCATATATCATATCATATCATATATCATATCATATATGATATAATATCATATCATATATCATATCACATCATATATCATATCATGTCATATCATATCATATCATATATCATATCATATCATATCATATCATATATCATATCATATCATATCATATATCATATCATATTATATATCATATCATATATGATATAATATCATATCATATATCATATCACATCATATATCACATCATATATCATATCATATATCATATCATGTCATATCATATCATATCATATCATATATCATATCATATCATATCATATATCATATCATATCATATATCATATCATATCATATCATACCATATATCATATCATATCATATCATACCATATATCATATCATATCATATCATATATGATATAATATCATATCATATATCATATCACATCATATATCACATCATATATCATATCATATATCATATCATGTCATATCATATCATATCATATATCATATCATATCATATCATATATCATATCATATCATATCATATATCATATCATATATGATATAATATCATATCATGTATCATATCACATCATATATCATATCATGTCATATCATATCATATCATATATCATATCATATCATATCATATATCATATCATATCATATCATATATCATATCATATATCATATCATATATCATATCATATCATATCATATATCATATCATATCATATATCATATCATATCATATCATATATCATATCATATATCATATCATATCATATCATATATCATATCATATCATATCATATATCATATCATATCATATCATATATCATATCATATCATATCATATCATATATCCTATCATATCATATCATATATCATATCATATCATATCATATATCATATCATATCATATCATATATCATATCATATCATATCATATATCATATCATATCATATCATATCATATCATATATCATATCATATCATATATCATATCATATCATATATCATATCATATCATATCATATATCCTATCATATCATATCATATATCATATCATATCATATATCATATCATATCATATATCATATCATATCATATATCATATCATATCATATATCATATCATATCATATCATATCATATATCATATCATATCATATCATATATCATATCATATCATATATCATATCATATCATATCATATATCATATCATATCATATCATATATCATATCATATATCATATCATATCATATCATATATCATATCATATCATATATCATATCATATCATATCATATATCCTATCATATCATATCGTCGCCTGAATGCAAGAACTAGGTAACTCGAAATTTGCGTTTTTTTAGTTATCTCTTTTATAGCATAGAAAAAATCGCACAAAATGTAATGCAAGAACTAGGTAACTGATCGAACCATACCAGTGACATCTATTTTCGAATGTAGCAGAGAGGTAAAAAAAAGGAGACATATTCCTTAGTGCAATAAATAAGTAAATAGGCAATGTCACAAAATAGAAACAATCAAGTTACCTAGTTCTTGCATTCGGGTGACGATATCATATCGACGGTCAGCGTGTCTGGCCGCGAAACCAGGTGGCCCGGGTTCGAATCCCGGTAGGGGCAAGTTATCTGGTTGAGGTTTTTTCCGGGGTTTTCCCTCAATCCAATAAGAGCAAATGCTGGGTAACTTTCGGTGTTGGATCCTGGACTCATTTCACCGGCATTATCACCTTCATATCATTCAGACGCTAAATAACCTGAGATGTTGATACAGAGTCGTAAAATAACCCAATAAAAATAAAAAAAATACAAAATATATCATATCGCTAACACTCGTTTATGAATACGAAAAACGTTAGTTCGCTGATCATCCACCGGAAGCCCGCGCTAAGAATGTCTATGAATATGGCCCTTGTCTATTAAGCAATATCTTTAATTTCCAACCATTTACTTAGATGTTACCTCCTGTCAATCAGATTGTTCATTCTTTTCACTAGTTCTCTATGTTCACTTGCGATATCGTCAATAAAAAATTGCGCCATTTCTGTAACTAATTGCATACCAGTAATTCTGAAACATAGAGCTATAGGCCTATTGCTAAAGACAACTTCAATTGAAGAGTCCACTGCAAGAATGATGGATGTCACTTTCTTGTCGGAAATGAACCAAGACTGTCAATGTATAGCTTAAGACATATAGAATGTACATAGAGAGTTATATGGCATTAACACTGATAGTCATTGTCCAGCAATGATCGGAAAATCACAGTTAAGCTTTGAGCGCCAAGCATTTCAAACTTTCAATCGCTTCTCCTGCAAAATGTATTCCAAATGACATCCATCATTCTTGCAGTGAACTCTTCAATTATATTGAAGCTCTTTAGGGAAAAAGTTAACAAAAACTGTTAATGAGAATGACAACCGTAGTTATTTTGAAGCCCTCAGAAGTAAATGTTTATAAATTAGCTCATGAAAAATAGTATATTTTTATTCAATGGTGCTTGTGATATTTGTTCAGACAGGCTAGGTTTGATTCACCTCAACAATAGAATGTAGGCCTATACTGAGAAGAATATTACGGGATTATTTTCCCTATAGAGAACTTTCAATTTCCCATTATTACTAATATCACTATCATTATCACTATCACTATCACCACCATCATCATTTTTCCACTACATCTTCACGTTTTATATGTCAGCATAATAGAACAAAAGGGATATATTACAAGTTTTACCAAATAAAATGAAAAAAGCGTGCATAACATAATGTAAATCAGCCTGTCCCACATTGATGTAATAGGTCTGATGATGGGAACACGTGGTACCATACCCTCCTTCTTTGCCGACAAATGTAAAAACCTGGGGCTAACACACAGCATTGTGAAGGAAATAGCCATTAGTGCCCTCAAAGGATCGGTTCAGATATTGAGAAATCACTTGTATGGGAGTGATAATGGAAATTTCAAGTTATCTTAACCGATGGCTGTTGATTGGTTTAGATATGATTGCCAATAAATCCGTACTATTATTTTTCTCGCGGTATATGGCATTCAAATCATTCTAACCTATCTGATGATATTTTCCCCCCCTTTCTTAACTGTAAATGAGCACAAACGCTACTTAGGTGTAAATTTTTCTGACATTTTGTATATTCGATTCCCTAACCGTTTCAAATGTATATCATTTTACCTTTTAGGTGTGTTTCAAAATTATATGTAATACGCTTTGTCAAATCTGGCAACCTTTTCATAAGTGAAGCTAAATGTATTATTATTTTATTTATATTAATAATTCATTACTTAGTGAGATTTCATTATAATATATATCTTTCTTCATGTTTTGTTATTTTCTTCCGCATCATTTTGCATAGTTTTTCATTCTTTCCTTTTATTTCATCCTAACTTTTACTGCTATCTTTCTTTCGCCTTTTTGTTTGATTGTTTACTTATTTCCTTCTTTTTCTTGTTCATTCTTTACTATTTCTCTTGTAACAATATTTTTATTTCTTCCATCCTTCCCCCTACGTCAACATTGACATGCTCCTGAACAAGCACCAGTTGATATTTTTCCTACCTGAAGGACTCTCACGTCAATTGTCACATGTGCTTGCTGCATCTCGCGTCATGCTGACGCATATCACGGCCCGTCTAGTGTGGCAGAATCGCTGCTCGCGGCAGTACTCGGGCGCTTCATTATGCATGAGCTGGTTTAAAACCTCTTCTCACTCTGCCCTCCCCGCCCCTCCCGCTGCTTCGAATTTCTTGCCACTCTGCAGCTGATTGCTCAACAATCGGCATTATCGATTCAAGATCCATCGCTACCACGCGCTGATAAAGACTGCTCCAATCAAAGCTGGGCACCACGCGCTGATGAAAACTGCTGCAATCAGAGCGAGGTGGCTCCCACAGCACCACATGCTAATAAAGAATGTTCCATCCAGTCAGAAGTGACTCCACTTCAAAAAAAATGTGCGGTGGCTCTTGGTTCACACGCTGATTAAAACTATTCCAATCAAATAACGATAGCTCTCAGCAGCTTATGCTAATAGATATTGCTCTAATCTGGAAGATAGCTCTCAAAACAACGCACAAAAAAGTTTTGCTGCAGGAGATGAATATAAGGTGGTTCTTAGCATCACACGCTAGCAAAACGAGTCGGATTTCTACACCATTTGCTAAGAAAAAGTGCTCCGATCAAAATAGGACAATTTAATTATCAGTATCACACGCTGATAAATATTACTTCAATCAAAACGAGGCGGCTCTCTGCACCACTTGCTGACAAAAATTGCTCCGATCAAAATATGGCAATTTTATTATCAGTATCACACGCTGATAAATATTGCTTCAAACAAAACGAGGTGGCTCTCTGCACCACGTGTTGACAAAAATTGCTCCGATCAAAATTGGGCAATTTTATTATCAGTATCACACGCTGATAAATATTGCTTCAAACAAAACGAGGTGGCTCTCTGCACCACGTGTTGACAAAAATTGCTCCGATCAAAATTGGGCAATTTTATTATCAGTATCACACGCTGATAAATATTGCTTCAAACAAAACGAGGTGGCTCTCTGCACCACGTGTTGACAAAAATTGCTCCGATCAAAATTGGGCAATTTTATTATCAGTATCACACGCTGATAAATATTGCTTCAAACAAAACGAGGTGGCTCTCTGCACCACGTGTTGACAAAAATTGCTCCGATCAAAATTGGGCAATTTTATTATCAGTATCACACGCTGATAAATATTGCTTCAAACAAAACGAGGTGGCTCTCTGCACCACGTGTTGACAAAAATTGCTCCGATCAAAATTGGGCAATTTTATTATCAGTATCACACGCTGATAAATATTGCTTCAAACAAAACGAAGTGGCTTTCTGCACCACTTGCTAGCAAAAATTGTTCCGATCAAAACAGGGTAATTTTATTATCAGTATCACACGCTGATAAATATTCCTTCAAACAGAACCAAGTGACTCTCTGCACCAATTGCTAACAAAAATTGCTCCGATGAAAATATGGTAATTTTATTATCAGTATCACACGCTGATAAATATTGCTTCAAACAAAACAAGGCGGATCTCTGCACTACTTGCTGACAAAAATTGTTCCGATCAAAATATGGCAATTTTATTACCAGTAGCATACGCTGGTAAATATTGCTTCAATAAAAACGAGGTAGCTCTCAATAAAAACATAACATTGCTGTAATCAAGACGAGATGGTTTTCAGTATCACACGTTGATACCGATTGCTCCAATGAAAATGAGATAACTCTCAGTATCACAGATTGATAAAGACTGCTTCAATGAAAAAGATGTGCTCGAAGAAACTGCTCCAATGAAATCAAGATGGCTCTAAATAGCACAAATTGATACAGACTACACCAATCAAAGCAAGATGACTCTCAGTATCACAGATTCATGTTAAACAACTGTGGCTCTCGGTGTCATATATCGATAAAGACTGCTCCACTCAAGACAAGGTGACTGAATACAATGTCATGAAGAAGACTGCTTCAACCAAAGTAATATAGCTTTCAGGGTTGCCATGATGAACATTTGCTCAATCAAAGCACGTGCTAATATAGACAGCCCCAATAGATGTAGCTTGATTCTCAACACCACGCACTGGTGAAGTCACTCCAACCACATCAAGGTAGCTTTGAGTATCATGCATTAGGGACGACTACTCCAATCTAAGCAAATTGTCTCTTAGATTCAATACAGCAGTGACAAGACGATGACAGAGGAATTTTTAAATTTTATGTAACTGCATAAATCTTTAATATCTTGAGTAATTTTGCCTCAAACAATTTAGTAACTACAAATTCCACCCTCAAGATTTGAATTCAGTTCCCATTCATAAAAACCACTATTTAATAATTAAGGATAAACTATATTGATACAGAAAACGAAACTAATATAAGATTACGATACATGAAACTACTGTAAGTTGCAATGTATTAATATTAATGTATATGCTCGACAACTCGAAAGGAATTCGGCAAGACCATAGAAAAAGCGACAGTTACCATCTTGATATTTCAGGCTGGGTAACTATCTCCAATAAAATTCAATTGTCTAAATATATATTCTGAAATATCAGTAATCAAACGAACTTAATTTAAGGTTGATTTAAAGTACTTCCATCTCCTGCAATAATAATAATAATAATAATAATAATAATAATATCACACTTTGTCCATCGGAACGTAATCTGTCAAAAGCATGTTATTAAATAGACGATATTCCATACCATAAGGATTATGCGCGATTGTGGCGAAGGAGGTCTCTTTCATCACCTTACATTTCCCCTTCTCTGCCAGTTTAAACTTCTTAATGTTCATACGTTTGTCTTTGTCAAAGAAATACGTATGTTTCCTAACGGATCCCTACCCGCAGCAACAACCAACTTACAGACAACGAATTTTTTATTAATTAATCTACTTTTTATATATTTCTTTCGTACGTAGCTATAAAGATATTTATGCTCGACCATGCCGAAATGTAGTAATTATACACCTGGTAGCAGTCCTTTAATGCATGTCATTAAAGTACACCTACTCATTAAAGTACAGGTATTCAGCCAATGACAACTCAGCTTACAGGTGTTCAGCCAATGACAAGTCAGCTTTGTACCGTTATAAAACCGCAAGTATCGATTATTCTCGGATATGCAATCGAAAGAGAATTAGCGAAAAGTCACGGAGGCTGGAAATCCAATACTGTCGCAGAAGGTTATGTTCTGATACTATAATAATTAGCGTTAATTGTAAATAATATTATAATATTCAAATAAATTCAATTTGTCATCTCGTTTTTCAATGTCCAATTCAATAATCAAGGTTATATCAAGTTTAACGGGATTACATCAAGGTCAATGACATTATTGTTCCTCGAAAAAAATCAATACTATCGCGTCTGCGCACATCTCACAATTCACGACCTAGAACAAGGTCACTTTCGATCTTGTCAGATACAAATAAAATGTATGCATCTGAATAATTTCAAGTTAGAAATATGGTCGAGCATAAAAAGTCGTATGAAACTTGCCTATAATGGTAATTAAGACGCTCGTTTGAATATTATGAAACTCGCTTGCGCCCGTTTCATAAATATCCATACTTGCGTCTTAATTACTATCATTATAGGCTCGTTGCATAATGTATTATTATCCTATTCATAAAATTTCGCTCGTTAAGAGAGAGGTTTGGCTTTCATTTTCCTCTGCAGATGAAGTAGAAGTTTGAGTTCTTGGGGTAAGCAATGGAAACGAAGGTCACAAGTATATACAGTAGTGTGGTTCCAGGGAATGTGTAATAGATTAAGCTGTACTGCAATTTTCCGTTAAATTTATCTAATTTTTTTTCTAGTTCTTTCCATGGCAACGTCTTCGACCACGTAAGCTGTGAAATCTTTCACTTATTTTAAAATAAATAATCGCAATTTATTACTGAAATAGAGTAATATAATTAGGCCTTTTTGCTAAATAATAATTTTACATTGCGAACCTACATGATATACGCAAGTTGCACTACTCACTAGTACTTTGCAGTCCATCATTTGATACACACGTTTGTAAATTAAACTCAGTTCACTTCCAGAATACACCACCTCATTCTAGTGCCGAGGTCACGGAAGGCATGGGGCTCTACCTCCATGCCCCCCCCCCCAGGCCTTCATGGCGTGTGACGGGGATATCTTTACCTTTTTTACACATTCAGAATATTATGCATTACTAATTATGTGTTGAAACTGTATTGCTGCTCTTATTTATTATAAATTAGTGTATTTTTATTATCCATATTTTATATGTCTAAATTGTTATTCATTAATACAGTATGTGAAATAATCACAACAAAAATTACGTGCCAGTAATTGAATAAAATGTATATGCAATTAGTAATTATTTCAGTCCTGGAGCAAATATGTTTATTATTACATAAACCGATTCCTTTCTTTGACAAATTGTAATATTTCGGCCGTCATTTTGAAGAACAAATGATAACTATACATAATTATGTTGGGGTAATAAACGGCCCCAAACAGGGTTTACGTAATTCTGGAGGAAACAAATTACAAGGATTAAACTTGTTAATTTGAATTACTTTGGACATAATTGTTAAACTTTGCAGTACAGGTATTCACTAAATATGCTGTCCTGGGTCCGTCTCAAAGAGCGAAGAACTATTCACTCTCTCACTTTACTCTTCAATATTCTTCAAAACTCTAACCCCAGCTACCTAGCTTCTCGTTTTCAACATTTGTCCTCATATCACGAAATAGATACTCGCTCAAACACCATATCACACTCTCCATTCCTAAACACAGAACATCCTTCTACTCTTCATCTTTCACGGTTTCTGCAGCTCATGTCTGGAACTCTCTACCACAACATGTCAGAGACTGTCGGACATTGTCTAGTTTCAAAAATAAATTAAAATTTCACTTTTTCAATTCAGATTCCTTTCAGTTATAAGCCCTTTTCTCTGCGATAGTTTTGTAAAAATATAGGCTATACATTTCCTTCCTTCCTTTCCCCTTTTTGTTTTCTTTTTCAGCCGATGAATTTATTATCATAGCCTTTTTATTGCGAATTTTATTTAATATTCGTACTTCTTTTCTTATTATTTTATTACATTCCATTTTGTTATATTCTACCTTACGTTTTCCATATTAACCATTTGTACTAAATGAGTTGTTTTTACTATATTCCAATGTATTTTACTTTCTTTTTTTCTATTAATGTATTATTTTCATGTTGTTTAGTGTCGAGTTTATTATGCTATTATTATTATTATTTTGTTTGTAATATGTTAGAATTCTGTTCTTTAACTTTTTGTTAAATTTTAACTGCTTGTATACTTTGTGACCTGGTAGAGTGTAAGAGAAGGTCCTATGGCCTTAGATCTGCCAGTATAAATAAAGAATTATTATTATATTATAATTATTATTATTATTATTATTATTATTATTATTCCATGTCCTGGAACTTCTCCGGCATTTTGCAACTACATACAGTTTCTCTGCCCGTGAAAGCCTAAAAGCTCATATTGAAGAACATAGCTCAAGTTTCAAATTGTGACAAAGTTTTAACATCTTTTTTCACCTGGATTTTCCTTTGCATTTCCCAATCAACAAACTAGACCATCTCACTTCTGTTTCCCAACTATTGGATTGGAGCATACGTTCGTAGTGTTTTTCTGCACTTTCTTTTATTACAAATGTCCTGTTACCATGGGAAACAAAAACGCTATGAATTTATGCACACCCCAATAAATCATCCATAACGTGATAAGCTATCCGTTCGGCATTTTTTTTCTATAGTTAATGAGCCACAATGAAGTCGAATCAACCCCTAACCAGGAGGACCAGACATTTATTTCCAGTGTTATTTTTCCTAGTCTTTGACGACACAAATTTCCAACCATGCAAGAGAGCAGAGCGCAGTATTTTCATTAGGGCACTTACTTGACATGACATAGACATGTTATGCTGTAGGACGAGAAACGAGGTCATCAAATCTTGTTATTCCTACCACTTTGCTAAGGGGTACTCACAACTAACCCACGTATTGTTGCAACACTCGCAGTAAAATGTCAGTAATTTGAAAGCGTCGTTGACAACTTCCCACAGTTTCTCATGTTTCAGTATATGGCAGTTGATTGAGTATTCGTATGGAATTATGTCGACCCAACCAATAAAGATTATTCAAGCAATTACAATCTATGTAAGATTTCAGCTCACTTCATTTTAATTGAAGACAAAAGTAGTCTTATAAAATGTTCATACTGTGTGTGTGTGTGTGTGTGTGTGTGTGTGTGTGTGTGTGTGTGTGTGTGTGTGTGTGTGTGTGTGTGTGTGTGTGTGTGTGTGTGTGTGTGTGTGTGTGTGTGTGTGTGTGTGTGTGTGTGTGTGTGTGTGTGTGTGTGTGTGTGTGTGTGTGTGTGTGTGTGTGTGTGTGTGTGTGTGTGTGTGTGTGTGTGTGTGTGTGTGTGTGTGTGTGTGTGTGTGTGTGTGTGTGTGTGTGTGTGTGTGTGTGTGTGTGTGTGTGTGTGTGTGTGTGTGTGTGTGTGTGTGTGTGTGTGTGTGTGTGTGTGTGTGTGTGTGTGTGTGTGTGTGTGTGTGTGTGTGTGTGTGTGTGTGTGTGTGTGTGTGTGTGTGTGTGTGTGTGTGTGTGTGTGTGTGTGTGTGTGTGTGTGTGTGTGTGTGTGTGTGTGTGTGTGTGTGTGTGTGTGTGTGTGTGTGTGTGTGTGTGTGTGTGTGTGTGTGTGTGTGTGTGTGTGTGTGTGTGTGTGTGTGTGTGTGTGTGTGTGTGTGTGTGTGTGTGTGTGTGTGTGTGTGTGTGTGTGTGTGTGTGTGTGTGTGTGTGTGTGTGTGTGTGTGTGTGTGTGTGTGTGTGTGTGTGTGTGTGTGTGTGTGTGTGTGTGTGTGTGTGTGTGTGTGTGTGTGTGTGTGTGTGTGTGTGTGTGTGTGTGTGTGTGTGTGTGTGTGTGTGTGTGTGTGTGTGTGTGTGTGTGTGTGTGTGTGTGTGTGTGTGTGTGTGTGTGTGTGTGTGTGTGTGTGTGTGTGTGTGTGTGTGTGTGTGTGTGTGTGTGTGTGTGTGTGTGTGTGTGTGTGTGTGTGTGTGTGTGTGTGTGTGTGTGTGTGTGTGTGTGTGTGTGTGTGTGTGTGTGTGTGTGTGTGTGTGTGTGTGTGTGTGTGTGTGTGTGTGTGTGTGTGTGTGTGTGTGTGTGTGTGTGTGTGTGTGTGTGTGTGTGTGTGTGTGTGTGTGTGTGTGTGTGTGTGTGTGTGTGTGTGTGTGTGTGTGTGTGTGTGTGTGTGTGTGTGTGTGTGTGTGTGTGTGTGTGTGTGTGTGTGTGTGTGTGTGTGTGTGTGTGTGTGTGTGTGTGTGTGTGTGTGTGTGTGTGTGTGTGTGTGTGTGTGTGTGTGTGTGTGTGTGTGTGTGTGTGTGTGCGTGCGTGCGTGCGTGCGCGCGCAGGCAGCCCTTCTACTGTGAAACTTTTTGACTGACCGATAGACTGATTTGTATTAAACTTGGAAGAAACATCGTCAGTTTTTACATTACCATATGCCATCAATAAATGAAATAATAATAATATTGCTGGCTTTGGGACTTCCGGGATCGATGAAACGAGTAACTCCAGTGAACGTCACTGCGACATATAATGCAATTACGAACTTTATGAGAGCACTTTATTAAAAAAAAGAAACAGTGACGACGACTAGGTCCGGACTGGAATATTTTCTTAGATAGGCATGCAACGTTACGTGTAGGCCTACACAGAGGTCTGTATATTAAATTTCACGATTAAACGTGCGCTTTCTTGTTCGAAAGAATGAATTATACAGGATAATTTCAACACATGCTCGAAATATGAAGGTCGTGAGAGTATGTTAAGTTATTTAAAGCTTGTGTTATTTTGTCAAGGTAGATTAATAGATTAAAGCTCTATTTATTTCAGAAGTCCTTTCGAAATTTAAAAATTGACAGTGGAACTTTTGATTCGAAGAATTTTATATAAATACATCTTCTATTAAAATTATTTTTAGGCATAGTATAATCGCCTCGGTCTCGTGCATAACATTCGGCAGGTCTTTGAAATTTAATTGTATTATTGTTTTCAATTTCTTATGTCGCCGCTCGAATGACTCGCCTCAATTTCAATATGGCAACCAATAAGCTGCTTCCATTATAAAATTACACCTACTTGTCTAATCCACGTGGACTAAAACCGAGGTTGCAATGTCTTGTGCCGAGGACGAACATTAAGGTAGATTATGTGACTAAAAATTATTATTAAAGAGTTATTATTAAGAGTTAAGAATGTCAACGTACTCGTATATGAAACTAATAATAATAATAATAATAATAATAATAATAATAATAATAATAATAATAATAATAATAATACTTACTTACTTACAAATGGCTTTTAAGGAACCCGAAGGTTCATTGCGGCCCTCACATAAGCCCACCATCGGTCCCTATCCTGTGCAAGATTAATCCAGTCTCTACCATCATATCCCACCTCCCTCAAATCCATTTTAATATTATCCTCCCATCTACGTCTCGGCCTCCCTAAAGGTCTTTTTCCCTCCGGTCTCCCAACTAACACTCTATATGCATTTCTGGATTCACCCATACGTGCTACATGCCCTGCCCATCTCAAACGTCTGGATTTTAAGTTCCTAATTATGTCAGGTGAAGAATAAAATGCGTGCAGTTCTGTGTTGTGTAACTTTCTCCATTCTCCTGTAACTTCATCCCTCTTAGCCCCAAATATTTTCCTAAGCACCTTATTCTCAAATACCCTTAACCTATGTTCCTCTCTCAGAGTGAGAGTCCAAGTTTCACAACCATACAGAACAACCGGTAATATAACTGTTTTATAAATTCCAACTTTCAGATTTTTTGACAGCAGACTAGATGACAAAAGCTTCTCAACCGAATAATAACACGCATTTCCCATATTTATTATGCGTTTAATTTCCTCCTGAGTGTCATTTATATTTGTTACTGTTGCTCCAAGATATTTGAATTTTTCCACCTCTTCGAAGGATAAATCTCCAATTTTTATATTTCCATTTCGTACAATATTCTGGTCACGAGACATAATCATATACTTTGTCTTTTCGGGATTTACTTCCAAACCGATCGCTTTACTTGCTTCAAGTAAAATTTCCGTGTTAATAATAATAATAATAATAATAATAATAATAATAATAATAATAATAATAATAATAATAGCCATTTAACAATATAACAAACTAGTACTTATTCTTATCGAGGAAGTAGACGTGACGTGATGCTTAGAGTGAAACCTACAGAGCAGCAATCGGTCGGCAAAATTATGTTTAAAAGCACACCGCACGTTATTGCATGATGCCTACATGTTAAGCATGAGGCCGCGGCGATAATAACCGTCCGGATACAGATGTGATTATACAAAGTAATTCCAAATTATAGGCTACTTTATGATGTTTAAACATCAGATTTTGAACCTCAATATTCAAAATACTTCGTATCAAATGATTAGATATTGTGAATTTTATTAGTAACAACAATGTAATTTATTCGTCACAACAGTAATTCCTTTCTACAATTCACCTTAAACGCTCTCGTCAACAATTGGATCTTCACTCAACACAGTATTCGTTATAGCACTCCACCGACGACAATGACAATTTACTTGGACTATTACGCACAACAATGAACTGTTAATCTTAACTAATATTTACAAAGCACTATTTACAAATCAGAACTACCAGTTCTCAGTTCACAGTTCTTCTATCTCAGTCACTTGAGTTCACAGTATCTCGAACCACAGACCTTCAGAGACAGTTCACTGTACTCGAACTCGGGTCCCTCCAACTGCGGTCCACTGCACTCGAACTCAGGCCTTCGGATGCTGACGCAGATGCGGACGCACACTCGAGTCGAACTCCGGTACACAAGACTGGCTTGCTTGCTCTGGCTTTCTCACTGACTGGCTGACTAATCAACTGAAAACTACAAACTGCTGTCGTTCCTTCGCGTCCGTAATTTATAACCACAGCGACGTAGCCTCGAAGGTTCCACGCGTCTCTAGAGATGGCACTCCAGAAAAAGCCAGAGCCCTCTCCTCTCTACCAGCACCAGATGCGCGCGCACTCTCGCTCCACTCTCTCGCCGCGTTGGCCCTTTCCCCTCTTCGCCGCGCGCCATTCCTCCGTGCTCCGCGCGATCTGCTTTCTTGCGGGACGCTGGTCGTGAGTTCGAATCTCACGTCGCTGTCACAATATTTAATTAATAGAGAATTAAGCGAGACGGACCACGTGGAGAATGAATGATTGAATTAATTAATTAATTAATTAATTAAATGGGAAATGGAGGAGAAACATTGAAAGGTACGCGAAAACGAGTCCCTGCAAAGGACTTCGAGGCTGAGAAAAACTGAATATGTCAGCTCCAAGGCTGTTGGCCACGTGTGTCACTCCGAGTATCGCCGTTCTACTGAAGGAACCCTACAAAATTTTGAAGGTGAAAATTGAAAATGGACATAATAGCTACCATAGTCTATAAAGGAGAGAAGTGAGAGAAGCATGACAGCAGCATCGGGAGAAGAAATGCCGGAAGATGTAAGCCTGCAAATTGAAAGTTATCGTGTCCCTTCGCATTGCGAATGAAAGTCCATTAAACTCGCCCTTGTATACAGGGCAATATGCGAAAGCCAAGGTTCCTATTTCGAAGAAATTTATTTAGGGAAAAAAAAAACAACAACAAAATTTTGTGGGGAGGAGGATGTAGACACGTGACCCATTTATTTTAGGGTTCATCCCGACATTTGTCTCAGCGCTTTAGGAAAACCGTCCCGCGCCGTGGCGTCGTGGCCTAGGACTCACGTTACGGAATGCGCGCTGGTTCGAATCCTCATGGGGTAAGAAATTTTCTCATGAATTTCTGCCAGTGTATTGGACCGGTGCCCACCCAGCATCGTGTTGCCCTTGGGGAGTCACGCTAGGTAGCAAAAATCCGGTTTCGCAAACCAGCTATAACGGCTGGGAGGATCATCGTGCTAACCACACGATACCTCCATTCTGGTTGGATGGTCGTCCAACTCTGCTTCGGCATGTGGACGTGAGGCCAGCAGCCGGCTGGTCGGTCTTGGCCCTTCATGGGCTGTAGCGCCATGGATTTTAGAAAAACCACCGAAAAATCATAGGTAGGATGAGATGTCTCAATTTAGGACACTAAACAATCGGCTCTTTGGTGAGTCTATTGATGTACCCCCCCCCCAACCACGTGGAAAACCACGAGACATCTGAAATGTTAAGCAAAGTATTTAAAAAAAAATGGAGTAGACTGTGTCGGCGACTCACCCGCGGGGTTTTATGATTCATATTGGGCAGCAAGGGGTTTGTTGTAGAAGTTGATTTGGAATGAAATACAAGTTAACTGTAAGTAGAATTTTATTTATTAAAGGACGGCGGTATGAGAAGTAACAAACGTATGGTTTATTGTCCTCTAATTTCATTTAGTTCATTCGTGTTATATTTCCTTGCATTCTTCTTGAGATCTAACCACGTTCACGTGTGTTTGCTTCTACTGAATCGTATTCATTTCCCACGTACTCGTGGTAGAGGTACTCGGTTGGGCTCTCCGAATCGCGCCGCTTCGGTTTTCTTCCTCTCTCTCTATGTCCTACATCGTTCGAGATGGTCCTTTTGGGCTTAATCGATTTCTTTCACCCTATATGCGTTTCTTGTATTTTGGCTTGGACTTCAGCTGCAAACATTTCAACATTCAAGGCCCATTCACAATGAAAATTAAACATAACCGTAACATAAACACAGAAGTTTGCGCCCAGGCTACCAAATGGGATGATCATTCACAATGATTCACATAAGCATTGACATAAACATTACCGTAAGACGTTAACATGAAAGTTTGCAAACTCCAAACTTTCATGCTCATGCTTACGTGATTTGCAAACAGAACACAATCGTGGAGCGCTGAAGTATACGACAGAATATGAGGAAATGGCGTCGTTGTTATGTTTCCATGGTTACCAAGTATGTTTGCTGTTATGTTTATATTCCCATCGTGAATGATGGTATGAGTTCTTGATTTTACCGTAACGTTTATATTCTTAAGTTAACGCTTACGTTATGTTTAATTTGCATTGTGAATGAGCCTTTAGATTTTAGACGCTTATTTTTTTCGAAATTTTGCACTTATGACTTATCACTTTAGATTAGGATTCCTAACCGGTGTGCCGCAAAATTTTATGAACGTGTCGCGAAATTTTGTCTCGTAAAAAAATAATTAAACATTATTACGAGAATCAGTAACGGGTAAGTGCTTAATTCATAGCTTATTTTGCAGACATATTAAAAAAATTGAACGATCTAAACTTGTCACTACAAATAGTCTACGCAAAGAAAATATAATTACCAAGACAAACAAAATTAAAGGTTTCCAGCGGAAACTCAATTCTTGGAAGTACTCTCTTTCGAAAGGAGATCTATCGAACATCCCTACATTGCAGAATTTCCTACATTTCGGGAAATGAAGCTGAAAAGTTGAAACAATTGATTGGCGAGCATACTGTGAACCGGGAAGAAAAAATTCAAAACTATTTTCCGTCCCTGTGCACAACAAACCTAGACTGGATTATGACACCTTTTGATTTTTCCGATAAAGTTGAAGATTTGAATCTGACGGCAGTAGAAAGAAAAGAACTAATTGATTTGTGTTTTGATTCTACTTTGGCATTGAGACCAATTGATCGTGTGGATTCTTCCTGGCTAAGAATTACAGAACATTACTCATCCATATCAAAGAAAGCTATTGCAATGTTGTTGCCATTCTTAATATCGTACTTGTGTGAACAGACATTTTCGGCAATGAACAAGTTGCAGGATTCGTCTTACCTTCTGTTCATTTCAAATAAAAACTTTAGTCACAGCGAAAAACCGCTACGAACTTCTGCATCAGTATGAGTAAAACAGTAGATATTCTACATTACCAGTTAAAAAAAAAAAAAAAAAAAATTCAAAGAATAACCTGAGATTTTCCTGTCAGGCATTTACAAATCAAAGGATTGGAGAGATGTGAGACAACCAGAGAAGCGATGGTTAGGCCAATTATGAGCCTTTTATAGGCCTAATCTTGATAGGCAAAGCAAGAGAGTACTTTTTCAATACATAACTTTAGCTGAAATACCTACTTGTTTCTCATTCTGTTACGTAAGCACTTCTCTTCTAGACTCCATCGTCAAGGATCGTGTTAGTCGAGTATCCTGTGGTTAAGAGCTTCGCGATATATATATATATATATATATATATATATATATATATTATTGTGTAACCATTCATTAAACTACCTCTACATTTATTACGTAACAAGTTTGAAATACGTCATAGTCAAGATACTTTCGAGCGAAGGTTTCGTAAGCATGTAATACACTGCATAATTTATTGGGAGATACATCAATAGTTTACTGCAACATTTCCCAAAACTAAGATATTGTTACTTCACATTCACAACAGGAGTTACTTTTCGCAGGTAATTTAGACTTCAGATTGTTCTCACATGAATATACAGGGACATCATTTTATTTTTACTAACATTTTTAATATTAACCTGGCTATACCTTTCTATTAACGATTGAAACAGGAAACACCGTTTGCTACCTCTTCCACGACTGGAGTTCGATGATAATGGCGTAAAATACAAATCACTTTACTAGGTATAGGAGGGAAGAAATGTAGTTCATCCATTTATGTAAACTAGGAAATATCGCAATTTTGAGTTTGATAATTTTCATTAGGTTTTTGTTTAATCAAAATACAGTACTGTATTAATACTTAGTGTTTTTACACACGAATTGAGCTATACATTCGGACGTATTAATTATGCAGTGTACATTGTACTGTTACAGCACATTAGCGTACAATATAGAGAATGAAGTTAAATTGAAAAATATTCATAATATGGATATTTAAACACATTTTTGAAAATGGTGGCCGTTCATTTCGATATAGGCTTCAGTTCTTTTGTGCATATTATCGCACTATAGACTATTGTACCTAATTCCAATTACCAGTTTCGTCCTTCGTACGAGTAACTCATGTTGAAATAATTCTGTACCTACTCTATAAAAGAGTACCTTACGTACTGTAAATTCAATCTTCACTTCTGCCCGATCCGAAAAGATAAAATTACTCAGAAATGCTATCTACTGTCCGTTCAAGTGGTTTTGTCGCAGGGTCGTAGAAAGGGGGGGGGATCACGTGACAGTTAATTACTTAACGAGGCCTTTTTATTTAAGTTATTTTAAACACTCTTGTATAATATTACGTAGACATTCAATTCCTAACAGAAATTAATGTTTTCAGAAAAGAGCTAAGATAGCCCAGCTACTAGACTTAACAGAGAGGCGAACAGAAGCAGGTGGGGGAAACCGGGATGCGACTAGGCAAACGGACGAAAGTAGGCCTACCTGTACGAAAATATGATTCAATATTGAAAGCTCTTTCGTCACTGGAAAACGCGAACATATTTCTGGAACGTACTATACTCAATAACTCAGTACTGCTTACGCGCCCTCGTCTGTGTCGTGAACGGTTGGAAGTTTACTAGTAGAGTGGTGGGAGTGAAGTACATTCCAAAACTCAGGTACAATAAAAATTGAAGTAAAAATAAAATGATGTCCCTGTACATATATAACACAGGGTGTTTCAATGGTGAAAGAATATGAATATTACACATTAATATAAACAAAAATGTCTGAGTTAATGAAATAATGCAAAGTTTCTCCTAAAACCCGCCATTAGCTTGTTTGTTTATACGCATATCATTTTTCCTTCTCCCCCCCCTCATCCCTCTTACAGCAGACTGAGACTGAATAAATAGCAGGAATAGTGCCTATAAATTGTGTCAAAATTGAAAGAGGCTGCGACAAGGAAACCTACGCGAGCATACATTTAATGTATGGAAATGCCAGTGACAATGTACTTAGGCTGCACGTTTGTAAAAAGAAGATTTCCCCTACTGAAGGCACACCAACTGATGCAGTCACACGGATATATACGTCATAGCATCAGATAAATGGGAGTTCCAGGCATGAAGTACGAGGCTGATGTTAAGGGAATACCTCCCCAAAGGTCTTTTTCCCTCCGGCCTCCCAACTAACACTCTATATGCATTTCTGGATTCCCCCATACGTGCTACATGCCCTGCCCATCTCAAACGTCTGGATTTAATGTTCCTAATTATGTTATGTGAAGAATACAATGCGTGCAGCTCTGTGTTGTGTAACTTTCTCCATTCTCCTGTAACTTCATCCCTCTTAGCCCCAAATATTTTCCTAAGCACCTCATTCTCAAACACCCTTAACCTTTGTTCCTCTCTCAAAGTGAGAGTCCAAGTTTCACAACCATAAAGAATAACCGGTAATATAACTGTTTTATAAATTCTAACTTTCAGAATTTTTGACAGCAGACTGGATGATAAAATCTTCTCAACCGAATAATAACACGCATTTCCCATATTTATTGTGTGTTTAATTTCCTCCCGAGTATCATTTATATTTGTTACTGTTGCTCCAAGATATTTGAACTTCTCCACTTCTTCAAAAGATAAATTTCCAATTTTTATATTTCCATTTCGTACAATATTCTCGTCACGAGACATAATCATATACTTTGTGTTTTCGGGATTTACTTCCAAACCCATCTCCCTACCTGCTTGCAGCAAAATTCCCGTGTTTCCCCTAATCGTTTGTGGATTTTCTCCTAACATATTCACGTCATCCGCATAGACAAGCAGCTGATGTAACCAGTTCAATTCCAAACCTTCTCTGTTATCCTGGATTTTCCTAATAGCATATTCTACAGCAAAGTTAAAAAGTAAAGGTGATAGTTCATCTCCTTGATTTAGCCCACAGTGAATTGGAAACGCATCTGACAGAAACTGACCTATACGGACTCTGCTGTACGTTTCATGAGACACATTTTAATTAATCGTACTAGTTTCTTGGGAATACCAAATTCAATAAGGATATCATATAAAACTTCTCTCTTAACAGAGTCATATGCCTTTTTGAAATCTATGAATAACTGATGCAGTGTACCCTTGTACTCCCATTTTTTCTCCATTATCTGTCGAATACAAAATATCTGGTCAATGATTGATCTATTACGCCTAAAACCACACTGATAATAATAATAATAATAATGTTAATGATAATGAAGATAATGATAATATAATGGAATAGAGTTATCCATCATTAACCACCATACATTATGATATGGGTTTAAACATTTTCTTTCTTTATTCCTATGTATAAATTGAAGCATAGGAGAAACATTTTAAAATATACGCAAAAAAGCGTCCTTGCAAGAGGAGTTGTGGCTGAGAGGTGGTGTCTATGTGAGCTCCAAGTTGTTGGCCACTTGTCTCACTCCGATTTTCACTGTTCCTTTTGAAGGGACATTAGATAGTTTCTTTTACTGCAGTATGTCTATTTTATCTCTTACACCAACTTACAGGTCAATAGGATAGAATGAGTCACTGGGCACTGAGAAGATGTCACATAACAAGTACAATATCCCAGTTTCGTGGGGTGGAGATAAAGCTCTGGGCTTCTTTTCAGAATCAAACGACGGACTATTTTGGCTGGAAAGCGCGTAGGCTAGCCACAGATCCACAGGGGCGGACGGGTATAAACCAACAGGCTAACTTAAAATTCAAGTTTTCGGAAGCTCTACTCATATATGCGCACACACACAGACGTTCTATAGAATGTATACTCTCTCACACACTTATTCATGGAACTGTTACAGTTAGATTCTTGTTGTAATTCTGTATTTCAACCAATAACCTTCAAGGTAACGTGTTGATCACATCACATACAAACACATACCATTGTACACTCATAGACACTAATTCATGGAACATTATTCAGATACAGAAGATTTCTTACATTTCTGCACTTTCAAGTTAGGTGTTGATCGCGTCTAGCGCGCGCGCACACACACACACACACACACACACACACACACACACACATGGTCTGTTGCCTTATACATTAATTCAGGGAACTATTAACAGATACGAGAGACTTAAGTTAACTTGTTGACTGCATCACACGCACACGCTTGCTGTCACACGCACATACACACACTCACACGTTATACTCTCTCACCCATTAATTCATGGAACTGTTAACTGACACAGGAGTCTTTGATATTGTACACATTACCCAGAAATTTTCACTTAACTGTGTGTATCGTTTCACATAGACGCCTTATCCATTCGTAAATTAATTTAGGTACTGTCTTATTGTTTTCGTATACATCACCGAGTACCTTTGAAGTTAAGGGACACTAGGACTGAGGTATTAAATGGAGAGTTGATAGCAAAAACCAGACAAGTACAAAATATTAATTTTTCAGAAAACGAAGAAAACTGTCCCTCACGTTTCTAATATAATATAATAATCTGGCATATATTATATTTCATATATCTACCAATTTTGGTAAACAGTTTCACTGTTCTCTTTTATATGGTTTCTTGGGAGGAAAAACATTTCGACCTATAAACGTTTTGCAGAAAATTTTGTATGTACACACATTAATTGAGAAAAATATAGGAAATCATGTTTCACTCATATTGTCAACTGTATAAACATGTTATGTTTTATTTAACGACGCTGGCAACTGCCGAGGTTATATCAGCGTCGCCGGATGTGCCGGAATTTTGTCCCGTAGGAGTTCTTTTACATGCCAGTAAATCTACTGGCATGAGCCTGTCGCATTTAAGCACACTTAAATGCCATCGACCTGGCCCGGGATCGAACCCGCAACCTTGGGCATAGAAGGCCAGCGCTATACCAACTTGCCGACCAGGTCACTAACTGTATAAACATACAAATAAATACTTTATATGTGTTTTATTAAATTAAAAAAATTTGGAATAATTTCCTAAACAACAAAACCAATATTGTTAATCCATGTTGAATCTTTCGTACACTACTTTTAACACTTGAATATAAATAATTCATTAAATGGCGATCTTACTCGAGTTAATTATGTAAGCATGTGTGGCTTACAGCTGTTTCGGTGTTACTTGACACCATCCTCAGAGCCTGCTAGATCTCGGCGCTATCTCAACTTCGCTGCCTGTTGCGTGGGTGCGTTCGTGTGATGAAGAGTTGTGTCAAATAGTGTGTGTGTGTTCTGAAATTGATCTGTGGTGGGTGCGTTCGTGTGATGAAGAGTTGTGTCATATAGTGTGTGTGTTCTGAAATTGATCTGTGGTGGGTGCGTTCGTGTGATGAAGAGTTGTGTCAAATAGTGTGTGTGTTCTGAAATTGATCTGTTCAGATCAATTTCAGAACACACATACTATTTGACCAGATCAATTTCAGAACACACACACTATTTGACACAACTCTTCATCACACGAACGCACCCACACAACAGCAGCGAAGTTGAGATAGCGCCGAGATCTAGTAGGCTCTGAGGATAATAATAATAATAATAATAATAATAATAATAATAATAATAATAATAATGTTTTATTTTCGCTGGCAGAGTTAAGGCCATAAGGCCTTCTCTTCCACTCAACCAGCCTTAATCAATACAATACATAAATTTAAATTACAAATATTTTCACTACACTTAAAAGGTTCTCCAGCAATAATCTTCACTACACATTTATTTAAATTTAGATAAATCTATAAGGTAAAGTAGTAACTTAATTTATGAGCTAATTTAATTCAATGAATTATAATTAATTTAATATTTGAGATAGCTAGTAAAATGATGAAAATTAATTTAATATAAGCTTACTAGGATTATGTTACAGGGAGAATATATATATTTCTATTTCTATAATGAGAATATTAATGTAATTGCCATTAGAGGTTTTGTAAATTATTTAGAGAAATTAATGATAATAATAATAAGAATGGACAGATGTTAGTTTCATTATAAGTAACAAATATTAATCAGCAATTCATCTGTTAAGTAAGAATTTATGTAATTTTGACCTAAATGAAGCTATTGTCCAACAACCCCTTATATCACTCGGAAGCGAGTTCCAATTTCTAGCAACTGAAACTGTATAGGATGAAGAATATAAAGATGTCTTGTGGTAGGGTATAATGAGTAAATTGTTATAATGAGATCTTGTACTTAGCTGATGATATGCGGATAAATTTTGAAAACGAGGATGGTGTCAAGTAACACCGAAACAGCTGTAAGCCACACATGCTTACATAATTAACACGAGTAAGATCGCCATTTAATCAATTATTCAACTTCACATTAGTGTAGCTCTGGAAATATTGAGATTAGCACAATGTTTATATGACTTTTTTGCTCAGAATGTCTTCGGAAATAAGCTCCGTAAGTGACGGTAAATTCTCGTGAATTAGCCGGTATACATGGACACATACGAATATTTTCGAGTTTGGTAAAAACTGCATGTGCGTGGAGAATTTTGAACATTACAAATGTAGTTTCGAGAAAAAGGCAATTTCGTGAAAAGCGATACAATACTGATATATGGAGCAGGCCTATATAAAAAAATCGCTCCTGGAGCTCAGAAAAGACGCAGAGCCAAAAAACGCTTGCTATCAACTTCCTAAGATCTCGAGAAATATTTTCGTACAAGAAACCGAAAAATATTTCGGCCATTTTTTTGTAAAAACTCAATCTTACTGTCCCTTAATATGCTGTATCACGCACGCACGTACGTAACTCCCCTATACCCCAATGAAAGGCACCGTTATTAGAATCACGAGCCTTATCTGGCGCCATACATTGGTAGGAATGTCCAGGAAATTGGTTTTGTTTCTGCCGGTATTCTTGTATTTCCTGGTACTCCCATGTGGGTGCTGAGTGCTGACAGTTTGTTTTCCTGTATTCAGAAAGGGAAAAGCTATGGGTAGGGACCGGATTTTTATGTAATTACATATTATATTAATTTCAACCTAACCGTATATAAATAACAAATCTTTGCGAATCTTGTAATTACCATTAATAGCCTATATTAAAATTTGATACTACATATTTTTACATATTTATCACACATTACATATTATGGCTTGGTATTACATATAACTACATATTTAGGGGTGTCATTCATTTTTACTTCTCTGAAAAGGGGGGGGGGGAATTCTGCTGGGGAAGTTTACAATTTGAAATACACAGATTCAAAAAGCCCTTTTTACGTACCCAAGAAAGGATACATTTTGGGACGAAACGTAATATCCTTAGTTCCAGGAAGTAATAGAGGCACTCACCCCATACCGCCCACTGGAAATATGAGTGAACGAAAGGCAAACTTTCTCATACAACTACCTGGTACTGTAAAATTCACTCAAAGTAGCGTTGCCTTCATGCGGTGGATGGGACGAGGACGACATGATTTGTCTCGAACTATAATTATTGTTCTGCAAACGTCTTAACAAGCCGTTCCCATGCGATTTGCAACATTACCCACCCTCTTCCTGATCCTTCCAGGGAAAACCCATGTCAAGTCTGACATGAGACTTTCAGGTTACTGCTTGACCTCTTTATTTTAAATTTAGTAGACCTATACGGAAATGGGATTTTCCGAGCAATTAGAAAGTATGGTTCTCGGCTGGAATAATCCTACCCTTCTGAATGAAACAGGAATGTCACTTTTCAGACAACAGTTTGCAAATGCCTATAGTTTGAGGTTTCAGTAGGTACTTGATTCTCACAGGGAGCAACTAAAATGCATGTGTCCTATATTTCCTTTTATTTTCTCCTAATCCAGTAAAGCGAAACAGTGCTTGCTGTACTGTTGTGTCATTAATTTCACTCAGTTCTCTAGTTTTAGTACTTACAGTATAAAGTGCAAGTGAGTTTATCTACTGCTTTTAACTAAATAAAATGGCCCCTGTATCTTCAACCCTAACGACATAAATAAAATCATGGATTGCAATGGACGAAGCTTTCGCTACAGATGGAAATAGTAATATGCGTTACAAAAGCGGTATGTTGAAGTTTTCATGTTCGAGGAAAAGTTTGAAAAAGCGAAACGTAGTTGAGCTTTTTTAATTTCCGAGAATTGAAAGAAAACATACCGCTCGTGTATCGTACATTATTTTGTGCGAAGATTGTTTATTACATACCTGAAAGAGGAATTTCTAATTAGTTGCAATGAAATCTCCATCTTGGTTTCTGTTCAATGACGGCAAAATTGGAAAACAAAAATATCTATCTTCAACATTGTTGCTTTAAAATGTTTTCTGTGTTTACTATACTCCAGCAGGCCGTGATATACGTCCGTCTTTTTTTCCCCCCGGTCTATGATGAGTCTGGAATCTTGTTGATTTTCTCACGGCTTCCTTAATGTTACTTCATCACGAATGCAGTAACTTTAGTGGAGTTGTAGAGTTTACTTAATTTTTGCAAATATTTAAAAACAATAATTAACAGTGCAATTTATAATTATTATTACTATATTGAATGTCTCTGAAAATAATATGTTAAAAGCCTAAAGCAGTGAAATCAATATGTCACTTAAGGGGTAAGAAGAGGAAAATTGTTATGTGTGTTAGGTTGGGAATACTGAATGTGGAATTTTAAACTTTCCGCGGATTGGTTTTGTGCGGAAACCAAGCAAATACGCACGATCTCGCACAAAAATAGTAATGTGTCAAGTAAGCTGTAAAAAAAAGTCGGGTGCTCTATGAAATCACACTGTAAAGTCTTACCTATCCTATACCTGCCAGATATTGATATTAAATATTTTCATGATTTTACATATTTTGGTACAATTTCAGCTTATTTTTCTTACATAAATATGTACATGTTTCACATCTCGATATTACATAAAAATCCGGTCCCTAGTCACGGGACATTTAACTGTAACAGATTTGATTACCGCTGAATTGCAAGTAATGCTACGGATTGGTTCAGCGCTGTCGACGCGCCGTGCGGTGGTCGCGGCCCGCGCGGTGCGCACCGCTGTTGCTGCAGCTGTATTATGCTCGAGTGTTTGCTCTGCCGCTCCGCAGGACGCCGACTGACTTTCAAAACTTACCCCCGGCTGCGCCTCCTCCCGCCTCACATCGATTTCAGCCGCTCAATAACTTACGCGTCAGGGCGGGCAGGAGAGCGGCTGCCGTAGTACAGAGCGAAGACATGTGACTATCGGCGA